>NC_080865.1:61168503-61470899 GCF_030435755.1 Ochotona princeps | reverse complement strand
GGGCCATATTCTGCTTCTTTGTCAGGTACATTAGCAGGCAAGTGGAAAGGAAGCAGAGCAGCTATGACTGGAATCAGGGTTTATCTGCAGTATAGGCATCCATCACAAGTGGTGGCTTAATTTGCTATGCCACAATGCTGGTTCCTGATGGCATGCTGTTATATTGGTAATACGTTCCCATATAATATATATCCATTGAATAAGACTCTCTAAGGAAGGGAACTGTCAATCTATAGTTTAATAGCTGGGAGTTTATTTATATTGCTGCCTTTTAAAAGGCCTCTCTCCAAATGTTGAAACAAAATCATATTTTAACAAGATATTTGGGTGTTTAGTGTGAAAATTAAGGTTTAGGCAGCTCTTTGAAGTAATTACTTTGATGCAAATGGTGTGGGAACCAATCCTCCAAAGGCCGCATTCATATACCAATGGCAGTTTGAAAACCACTTTTATAAATCAGTGAGTATCTCTATATGCATGGTCCTGGCTTTGACCATCACATCAACACCATTAGTAACACCTGAGAACTTAGACCTGCACTTGCTCAGGCAGGTGCTACTCAGACTTACCAAGTGAGAAACTGTGGGATTGAGGCCTGGAAATCTGTGTTTGAGCGAGCTGTCTTGGTAATTCCAATGCACACTAAGGTTTCAGTGGTACTGTGATGACCAGAAATGGTTAATGTAAGATTATCAGCTTACCAGACAGAGGCCTGTCCTGTTGCTGATGCTAAATATTTTCAGTTTTCAAAGTCTTGTTAATTACATTTGATGAAAGTCATTAAAAATTCTTAAAACTATTTTGCCGTACTTTCATTCGGAGAAACACTCTTACCACCAAGTTTACATGTCAACAGAATCCTTTTATCTATATATTCTCATTTTTCCAAGTTCTCACATGCATTTTATCAATTTTAAATAGCACAGACTATTTTCTATGATACCATTTTACACTACGGATGGGTGACAAGTGTAGCCCTTTCAAATCAAACGCATGTGACTAGTAGCCCACCTATATCTATAACCTATCAAATGTTTAGTTCTCACAGTTATAACAGCCTGTCTGACAGGCTGACTTGGAAGCAGTGTTAATAAAAAGGAACACCTGGTAAAAGCAGAATATCAGACTCTTGCTCTATCAGCGAAAACAGCTGTGGTTTAGAGCGTGCCAGAAAAAAGGTCACAAAGGGCAAGCAGGTTTTGCAAAGAGAAAAAAAAATACAATCAGAACAAAACTTATGTTTCCTTAAATAATATGGTGCCACTGGATTTGAAAGAATGCATAGAAAGGGCACCAAAAGATGTCTAGAGAAAGCAGATTTAGAAGTACAGCACTCTGGCGCCCCTGTGTGATAGCCTAGCGGCTAAAGTCCTTGCCTTGCATGTGCCGGGATCCCATATGAATGCTAGTTATAATCCCGGCAGCTCCACTTTCCATCCAGCTCCCTGCTTGTGGCCTGGGAAAGCAGTCGAGGACGGCCAAAAGCGTTGGGACCCTGCACCCGCGTGGGAGACCCAGGAGAAACTCCGGGTGTCCCACTCAAGCTTCTGATCGGTGCATCTCCAGGCAATGAGGCCGCTTGGGGAGTGAATCAGTGGATGGAAGATCTTCCTCTCTGTCCTCCTCTCTGTATATCTGACTTCTCCAATAAAAACATAATAAATATTTTTAAAAAGAGGTAAAGCATTCTGGGAAAATGAATTACACTTTTGACAAGAGGAAGTCTTGACTATGATTCCACTCCATATGTAGCTATGTACATATATGTCGCACTGCACTGCTGCTGTTTGAACAAGATTTGGCTTCCAAATTCTAGTGACCATTGCAGGCCCCGGTCTCCCAAGGATTAACTCCACAGCTTAGCTTGTTTCTCAGAGGGTAACAGGATGGGCAATTTTGGCCTGATACATCTAGCCACTGGCTTAACCGCAAGTTCCTGCTTCCTATTTGTCAAGTTATCTGCCAAGGGATTGGATAAACACTGGGAGGAGCTCAAGGGATTTAGGGTGGCCACTACTGGGAGGAACTCGAAGGATTTAGGGTGGCCATTTGAGGACTGGATAAACACTGGGAGGAGCTAGGCAGAGTATAAAAGAAAGCTTGGAGTTTCAATAAAAATCAATCTATCAATCTATCATCGATTGGCATTCTGTGTACTGCGTGTTGTCTTGTGTTATCTTGTGTTGTCCTTTTTGTAACCCTAGTCCCTCCGCTCAGCTCGGGGTACATGGCGACGCGGGCGTTGCCAACAACCATGATAACGAGAGAGCTTCAATCAACTGGTTCATTCCCCAAATGACTACCAAAACACAGAATGGAGCTGGGCCAAGTCAAACTTTTCTGCATCCCCAGGCACATTAGCAGGGAGCTGAATGGCAAATTAAGCCTCACCAGAAGTTGAGGGTTAGGCTATTAAGGTGGGTCCCACAAATTTCTCCACAGATTGCTTGTTTTAGGTATTTACTATGAGTGAAGAAAACCTGATTAATACAAATACCTATACTCACCCCACATTGAAAGTTTTAGAGAATTTGCATCGTTACGCATAAGCACACAGATACACAACCGTATGTTTGCTTTGTTGAGTAAATACAGCTGTTAGCTAGTATTGGAGTTATAAGAATGTGGGGCTATGTCTGAGGAAATTCATTATTTGGGAATTGGAAAGAAAATTGAGTGCAGCTGTGTGAGGTGGTCTAAGAAATGGCTGGAAAAGGGAATCAATGATCACGTTTAATCTCTTCTGTAATGTTTAGAAGGTGAAATTATGCTTATTTCATCTTTGTGTGTCTCTGGTTTTACAAGTTACCTATAGTATAACTGTATCATTTAATGTTGCTTCTATAATTTTCAAATATAGTGTAGTTTGCGTCACGAAAATGGTATTGAAAATGTGGACATTTCACTACTGATAAATTAAATGTGATGCTTGGGGTCGTATCTGGGATATTTGTCTTGGACTGAAAAACTTCTGAATCAGAATCTCCAGTTTGACAAAATTTCCAGGTTATTTCTTTGCATGAAATTGTGGAGAAGCACTGAGGTAAGGCACTCATTTTGGAAAGAGACTCATCTATGCTAAATATAACTATGATGAATTCCTATATAAGATTTTGCTTTCAACAGATTTCATCCTGCTAAAGATTAAAATGAAAATATGATTAATTTCAAACAGGGCCAGTCTGCTTAACTTAAATTGTGACCTTATGCATCTCACTGAAATTAAGTCTATGCTAGAGAAAATTTATTCAGAAAGAAGAGATAAATTTCAGATTATTTCTCATAAACATAAATGTGGGTTATAGAGATCCAGCATCTGGATTTTTTTTTTTTTTTTTTGCATGGAAAAGGAATAGGAAATCTTATGTTTTCATTTTTTTCTGAAACTTCAGAGATAATAGCTCCAAAACAGCTTAGATTCAATTATTATATGTGGTAAGTTTTCTAAAGCTGTATCAATGCAATAATCACTTGTGATTATTAGTGTAGTTATTACTAAATTGAACCACAAGCCCAAGTCCCTGTTTTTCCTTTCACATAATTTATGCCTGTTTTTTTTTGCTTTATATGCTTTCATAAAATGTTATGAAATAGGTTATTTCATTTTTTAGTCATAATTATTTTATGCAGTTAATATCTCAGAATGCTAGTAGTTGAAGTACAGATGCTAAAGAGATCAATGAACAGATGAATTAAACGTTTGCATGGGTCATCAGAAAAGGTGCATTGGTATCTCTAACTTTGATAATGATGTTTTATTTTATCTCATCTTCTGTGAGTGCATGTATACATGTGTGCATCCATGGTATGAGAGAAACAGAAGGAAAACATCATGCTATGGAGTTTATATAATTTACAGTGAATGTGAACCACCTGGGACTCTTGTTAAAATGCACATTTCGAATATTTGTAAGGTTATAGTGGAAAAAACTCAAGCTTCATGGGTCAAAAAAAAATCAACCAATCGATTTTCAATAAGCTAATGTAACTATGATTACTTCAGTTCCTAGATGTGATCAGTTGTAAGAAGAGCATAAAACCACGAGAACCCAAAAAACCAAAATGTTCATGTGTAAAGCACTACCTAAAGAAAAAAACAGAACCAGAACAAACCAAGAATCCAAAACAGTACCCAGGATGTGGCTTGCTATTAAGTTGATGATCTGGCATATACCATACACTGAAGGAAGAGAAGTGTCAAATGAAACAGCTACCGTATGTCACAGCCTAAAAATCTCCAGCTTGTTATGTCTGCCTCTTTTCAGCTCCCATGACTGCAGGGATTGTTCCCTGATTCATGAACTGACGGAGAAAGCGTAGAGGAAAACTATCATTTCAGCATTCTTCAGAACCACTTCACTGAGTTTTGCCCCTGTCTCTCTTTCTTAGCATTTTTTTCTTCTGTCAATGCCTAGTAGCACCTATTGATTTGGAGTTCACTGAATTTTTGTTTTATTATTATTTCATGCACATTCTTTTTTGTTAAGAATTGGAATTAGCCTTCCTTATGCATTACCTAAAGCTGTCTTGCAGTTTCCACAAAGTACTATTTTTAACTCCAGCTATTTTTTTAATGTTCTTGAGTTTATCCCAGTCCTTGGTGCGTGGGGTGGGGGTGGGGCAATTGTTTTAGATCCACCAATAAAAATATTGGAATAGATTTTGGTGGATTTATTAGTAAAATATTAAGCCTCTGGCTGCACATATAGATCATCACAGAGAATCTCCTGACAGACACAAAATCATTCCCTCCTGCCCCTTTTGTTTGTATTATTATACTAGAATGACCTACTCAGCAGATAGGGAGAGATAGAAAGGGAATTTCAGCCTTGGGTGTTGCTGGTTTGCTTCCCAGGAGTTCCATTTGCTTGCTTATTTTTTATATAACACAGGCTTACTTCAGAAGCACCCTTCACACAGTGAGATGTTATGACTTAAACTTTTTTCTTAGTAAAGTTTGAATGACTGAAGTCTGTTGATGATTTTACATCTTGTTTTCTCTTGACTGTTCTGAAATCTCTTCAGCTACTATTCATTGGGTTCAGAATGACTAGTTGCACTGGGTTTTGTTAGCTCTTTTGAACTTATTCCTGTTAAGTTCTGTTAACATTTTTCAAAACTGTTCCTGCTTTCTGGTACACATTAAGCCAGTTTTCACTTTCCATAGTTATTTGAACCTATAACTCAGTTTGTTTAACACAGATTAAACTATTAACATTCAGTTTATTGAATACATGATTATTACAGTATTTTCATGCTATATTTATCAAGGCACAATCACTATGAACATCATTAATCTTATCCATACTAATGCTGTTACTATTACTTATTGGTGATAATTTACTATTGATAATTACTAGCATGATACCTCATGGTGCGAAACATTAAATTTGAGTATATTTTAATCGTATTTTGAGTATAATCATTGCTTTTGCAAAAAGTTGCCTGAAGCATTAATATTTTATTCCAGTAGAGGTACTATGAACTGAATTGATCAAGAAATGCATAATGAACAGCTATGTTTAAAGTCCAGAACTAGATACCAAGGATATGTGGTATGAGATTACGAGCCTTTGAGGAATTCATAATCTATTTGAAACTGCAGAATCTGAGTCAAAAAGGCAATTTTGAGTTTTTTTAAGATTATCCATAAAATAATCATACTATATTTTATTGAAAAATTTTAAAAGCAAATACTTCATTAACTCCTGAGGGTAGACATTATATCAAATGTTTTGTTAGAAATATATTTTTAACTGTACTTAAGCTAGCTGCCAATGGTACTAAACCATTGTATGTGATTCCAGCTTTTGAAACTGGAAAATCATTCTATTTACTCCACATATCAGAGTACTAAGAGTAATGAAGGATAATTAGCATATCACCTCTTGCCGGTTCTAGAATTTTTTTCTATGACAAACATTCCTAGTATTCTTAGGAATTCATTCTACATAACATAATTGTATTAATCTTTTTGATCTCTTGAATATGGACATTTTAACAGATAAAACTGTTGTTACAGTATTGTTTAAGTAGATAAACAATTGAGACAATGAGAGTTACAGGGGATAAGTAAAGAGATTATTAACTGGGATCCCAGTGACTGGGCAGTTATGTGTATGAAATCATTATCTCGAAGTAGTAGGTGAAGAAAATGAAAAAAGAAGATCCAGGACTCATTATTTAGTGACTATTCCAAAAATGATGTTCAGAGAAGTTTAGCTCAATTTCTGATAAGGTACCAGGTTTGAATTACTCCTTGGAAGTTAATTGAAAATCTTTTTACTAAATTTGTATTAGTTTCTGCCCATGGTCTTTCATATGAATACTAGCCAAATTTTATACATTTCTGTGTCAAGCAAGCAGGATATATTTTTAAACTTCAGTGACTGCTTCAGTTTCAACAACATTCCAGGAAAGTTTTAGATGTATTTTGAGAGGTTCGGTTTTACTGTGTTGTGATTTACCAGGTAGAAGCCTGGCCATGAATTGGATGCTTGGACAAGAGTTTGTCATGGTGGATCCTGTTATTGACGTTTTGACTTTAATGGACTACAGTCAATCCAAAACCCAAATAAATATAGCATTTTGTATGAAACTTTCATTGACTCTTGTTGGTTTGGAGTGACAAAGACTGAGGAAAAAGATGGGGACAGGGTAAGGATATGTTCATGTACTTCTGAGTTTCACTATGGGTATAGGACACAGATTGATTTGGATATGAGGTGCTCCAAATATGATGAATTATGTATAATGGCATAGTAGATAGTGATTATGTTATATGTACCATGATATATAGTAGAGGTGTGCATGTAGCACTGCTTAATAAATTTTATCTGCTTGGGTCAGGGTGTAGTTGCCTATATTGGCAATAGAGCTAGTTGAATGAAACCCCAAGAGCAATCTTCTCAGAAGTTCAAAGTACTAAATACTAATAGTGTAGTGAAGGTTCCCATAATTGCTTCCCATAGCTGGAAAACATTCGTTTCATTCATTTATTATTCACCAAGTGGCTAATCATCTGTTGTATGCCAACTCCATAACAGTCTCTGGGGATTGTGAAAAGAGAAAAAGGTCAGGTTCTTGGAGGTCTTCATAGTCTACTTAGGTGGATATTAATGATAAGCACAAAGCGATTCTGAGTTGATATAACTGTTCCAAAGAAGAACAGGATGCTATGAGAGTAGACAATTAGCATGTCCTTTGTTCGTATTGTGCTATACCCAGGGGCAGCAGGCAACCACTGCTAGGCACCTTGATTGGGACCTTAGAACAGTCATATTTATTTTAGGTCCCTTAATGATGTCAGTGTGATGAGTTCTTCACACATTTGTCACTCAAGTACATTGCGATCTCCTGGAGAGCTAAAACACATTGAATCCACCCCTGTACTGTTAGTCCAGTGCTTGTCTCCCAGTCTGTTTCATATATGGTGGCTGAATTACTAAAATCCTACCACAACATAATTCAGGCTAAAATAATATTCTGAAACACTATTTCTCAGCAGCAGTGCAAGGCAACAACACCTATTTGCCTCAATTATGTTATTAACTAAACTGTAGATCAAATGGTAATATTTTATAATAGAAGGAAACTTTGTACTGCCATTCTTTTTAAACATACACTCCTTTTACAATTTACATTTGAAGCTCAATTACATATCTAGAAATCAAAATTTTAAGTGAATATTTACAAAAAATCTTGATATTCAAGAGTCAAGTCCAATTAATTGTTGATTTGGGAGCAAAACTTTCAGAGGCCAAATGAATCTTAGAATACCGTCAGTGAGTGCATTAGGCAGATTCTAATATTGCTAAATCTAAATTTGACTGAGATTGTGGTAAGGTGTTTGGAAAGGGGAATTTGTCCATTATTACCTTTTATTGGGAGTGTTGTGAGCATTAATTGCTTTTAATATGTAATCACATCAACCCTTTTTCATCTCAGTTTTACCACTAGCACCTCTGAAACTCTTTACAGAGGGTAAAGTGTACCTGCATGTCTTCAATATGTTTAACTTATACCCCAGATTGCGATGGGGACATTACAGAATCAGCACTGTGAAAAGAATTTGGAAAGGTTAGTTTTTATGGTTGGCTTACCATTATAAATATGGATAATTCAGTAGATGATTATAGTGCAGTAAGTATGCTGAAAGATGACTCTGAGCTAGACAGTGATGTAGCCTTTGAGACACTCCTGACCCTAGCAGTAGAAGCCTCAATTCATTAGGCAGTTTAAATGTAGTCAAGGAAAGGATAGGCTCCTACAAATGTGAAATTCTCCTTAATGAGATGTTAATTGTTTACATGCAGACTGAAGTTGCTTGATGATATTTATTCTAATTTTACTAATGTATTCTGGCCCTGCTGCCATGATGGCCTCAGGCAAACTAGCATAAAAATGCAGGTGTGCTTAGCAGGTATAATAAAAGTATAATAAAAGTGCAGATGTGCATAGCAGGTTTGTCAGTTGATCTGTTCATATCAGTTTAAAAGAACTTCACATTTCTATAAATTAAGAAATGAATCACCAGTGCACTCACTCTCTGATTGCCCTCTTTTCATCATTTTCTCCCCAGGCCCAGACTGACTAAGCTATTTCACAGGAGTTGGAGATGACTCATTACCCCATGTTACTTTGTCTCCCAGATGGCATCATTTTATCTTATCCACAAAGAGACTGACAAGTGACAATGTTGCATTGATTTTATTGTATTAAGCTATGGAGAGTACTGGCTGTGATGAATATATAATGTGGGCTAGGAGATGCATTTGAAACTTGGGGCTTTGGAAAGGTAGATGAGACACAAAGAGAAGACTTTTAACAGGCATGTAAGGGTGAAGAAAAAGAGAAATGTTAAGAGAATGGATTCTATATAAGAAACTATTTTTTTTTAATTTTATTTTTAATGATGTTTACATATTTGATTAGGATGGGAAGATTCAAGGGTTAGGGGAAAGTGGGTGAGACCATTGTTTCTACAGTTTCTTTTTAATTTTTCTTGTATCTAGGGGAATGGGAGAGATAAGGGGAGAAGCCACACCCAGCCTCCTAACTGCATCAGGACCTAGGGATGGGGAACAGCCTCCCGATACCATTCCAGGGTCCCTGATATGGAGCATGCTCTGAGGGTTCTGCTCAAGTGATTTTGGTAGTTTGATAGTTCTGAAATGCTGTCAATCTTACTGCTCCAAGGACAATGAAATCCCTCCAAGGTCCACTGGCTGACATAGTCCACCTTAGAGTCTTCATTTACCTGGATATTTACTGTCAGTGCTTGGCTGGGGTAGTTGACCACTTTCTTTTGCCCTTCTTCATCTATTATGGTACCAGATGTCTTCTGCAAGCTCCAATGTATTGCCATATTCCCCATGTGCATCTGGGTATGCCATTCACTGCTCCATCCAAGCCACTGAGGAGGCCCAGCACTGACACATGCATTCAACGGTCAGATCATAGAACCTGCAATTCTTCCCATGGTTGGAGTTCTGAGACCAGCCAATCAGTTTGAAGGATCCCCCCAAAACCCTGTGTGAGGTAATCCCAGACTTGACTCTTTTTTTTTTTTTTCCAGACTTGACTCTTGTGAGTGCTTGCTAGTATGAAGTCTAGCTCTGTCACCTGAATCAGCCAACCCACACACTGATAGTTGCAATTGCTGGAACATTTGTATCCCAGCCCTGTGTCCTACACAAACCAATGGGTGCTGGATTCTAGCCAGACCCTTCCCACCACACATCTGGCCCTCACATATGCCAGTAGGAGCTGTCTCTCTGGTCTCACAGGTGCTGGCAGATGCTGAGGCCCAGTCTAGCACAGCCTGCCTCACCTCAGCATTTGCCATTAGGTGTTGTAGCCTGGCCTGGCCGGGCCTGGCCTGGCATACCTTCAGTTCCAGCTCATGCTGGTGGGTGCTACAGCCTACCCCACCCAGTCAGTCTCTAGTCCCAGGCCTAATCTGAAGTAGCTGGTTTTGCGGGTCAACTTGGCCTGGCTTGCACCACTTATTGCTTCTTGGATTTGACAGTGGGTACTATGGATTAGCCAACCCTGGATCACTACCAGACCTGACCCACATGTATGTTGTCTGGCACTGTAACCTGGCCTGCTTTCAGCCTTGCTTCCTGTGCTCCTCTGCAGGGACCGCATCTTAACAAAAGAGTTCCACAAGCTCCCCGAACAGGCATCCTCCCAGTGCAGATCTCACGCACACCAGTGGGTCCTTGGCCCAGCCCAACTTAGTCTACCTCCTATCCTGGCAGGAACATTGGCCTTGCCCAACAGGCCCACACCCATTCTAATTCTAACTGTTGTGTGCTACAGCCCAGCCATACTTGGTCCATGCTTCGGCACAGCTTATATGTGATTCAGCAGGGGCAGAAACCTAGCCCAGCCTGTTCTACACCCATCCCAGCTCTCATGAGCACCAGTGGGTGCTGGAGTCTAATTCAGTTTGGCATACCCCAGACCCAGATCATACCTGTGCCAAGGGACACTGTGGTCATATCCATCCAAAATTGCTGACCCATTCCTGCCTTCATGCTCAGTAGTGGGAACCACAATCCAGGCCCTTTAACTCCCCAACCAGACCTGTTCCCAAGCATGGATCTTACGTGTGCCAGTGATTGCCCTGATCCAGCTTGGCATAGCCCATCCCCTGTCTTGGCCTTTGAATTGGATGCTAGAGCTTGGCTTTTCCTGGCCCTTTCCCAGTCCCAACTCTCACTAGCAGGTGCTGCACCCTGGCCCTGCTCATTTGCTCACATCCCTGGCTCATGTAAATCAGTAGATGTGATTGCCTAGCCTGGAATGACCCACACTCCACCCTGGTTCCTGCACCTGCCAGTGGGCTAAGGTTGGTCCAGCCTTGCCCAGTCCTCCTCCCTTCTAGTACTAACCCACACACTTGTCAATAGGTGGAGCTACATTGCCTGGTCTTACTGCAGCCAGGCCTGAACCACATGTTCTGCAGTAGTAGCTAAGTTCCCCACCATGCTTACTCCCAGAGCCAGATCTCACACATGACAGCAGGTGCTAGACCTTTACTCAGCATAGCCTGCCCCGTCTAGCCTTGCCTTTATATGAAGTGGTGGATGTTGTGGCCCAGCCTATCCCACACCCTCTTCTTGTATGCCCCTTTGGGTGCTGCAGCTTGGATCTGCTCAGCCAGTTACTGACACCAACACCAATGAGTGTTGGAGGGTTCTGTGTTCAGCCCATTACCATCCCCAGCTCTTAAGCTAGCGGGTGGGACTTGAGTTCCACAGTGTTGGGGCCACATATCCCCTACAGAATCTATTCCCAACTTGGTTCTCTCATGTGTTGGTTAGTGTAATTGCCCAGCCTAACATTATCTATCTCCTATTCCTACACTCACTGGTGGGTGCTGTGAACTAGCCCTGCCAGGCAGGCTCAAGCCCTAGCTTTTGTGTGTGCTAAAGCACGGTGTTGGGTAGTGTTCCATGCTAACTAGTCCAGCTCAGGTGCATCAGTCTGACCCATAAAGGTCCTCCAGTTTTTCCCCTTCAAACCACTTGGTCTCAGTCCCACCGCTTATCTGCAAGTATAATGACCTTGTCTTTGGGAGTCCCTCAGAAGTTATTCCTCACCTACAACACATTCCCTTAGTGGTCACCCATCTTCCGTACCTCCCTGCCTCTTTTCCTAAACAATTCATAATTTCTGCACCCAGGAGCACATGGGTTCCCAGCCCTTTAAAAGTACAGTAGGTGGTGTGCTGGTCTAGAGCTTTGCCCACCTATCAGGGTCCCAAATTCCTGACACATGTGCTGCTCTGGGATCTTAACCCTTCACACGCTCAAGATCTAGGTCCATTCAAGGTTTCCCAGGTCCAATACACCAGCCCGCGGCCAGGATGCTAACCTGGGTCTCTCCCCTCCCCTTCCCCATACAACCTTTGACTAAACACATGGGGGAAACAAGCAGGCTTGCTCTGCCTTCCTGGACATGAGCCCCTCAGGTTCCTGAACACACACACCACGGTGCTCTCCCCTTAGTCCCATGCAAGCCCACACTCCCAGGCCCTCACAAATCAGCCACCCCTAGCCAGTGGTCCATGGCCTGATACAGAAGCTATCTTCTATACATCAGAGAATATTAAAGACACATAGATGATTCTCAGGTTAATCTGGTCATTGGTACTTTCAAGCAGCTTATTTTTTTTAATTTTTTTTTTAATTTTATGATACAATTCCGTAGGCTCTGGGATTTCCTTTACATCCTCCCCAAAATCCCTCTCCCCACTGGTATTCCCTACATTATTACAATAGTATAGTTCTTTATAAGCAATCATAAGTCCATCATTCTGCTATTTAAGTATATCCTGACATTGCAGGTGTGAACAACGGCAGACAGTCCAGCATCCTGTTATCAAGATCTATTTAACAATTTCATTTGGAGTTCATCTTTGATTTGGAAGTGGCGATGCATACTGCATTGTATATTCACATATGGATATGATAGTCTCTATTATTCAGTTACTATACACTCCCTTAAATGAAAAGCCATAAAAATAAATCAACAGGAAGAAAGTTAATAAATTTACAATAGCATGGAATTAAATAGCATGTTACTGAATGACCAAAGTGTTGCTAAAAAATGAAAAAGAAAACAAAAAACCTGCTTGGAGAGAATGATACTACCATATGAACAAGTAGTTTTAAAACTGTGCTTGAAACTGTTGATCCATGATTTTCAATTCTTGGCCAAGTTACAGACTTGTTGGTAATTTCCATTAACCAGGGAATCTAGGAAAGCTGCAGCATTGAATGATTGATTGGCTTCATGCCAATGCTGAAATGATGGGGCAGCAATTTTCCCCCAGTTAAATCAAGGATGAGAGATAAAAATGTGATGTGTGTTTTGTGCAAAAGTGTTGGTTTGTGTGTATGTGTACTGCCTTGGTTTAGTGATGGCCACTGAATGCAAGCATGCCAGCAGTGGGAATATGAGAAACTTAATTGAATGGAAGCATTATCTCATCATGCATGAAGGATAAAGGATAATTTTATAGTTTTGTTTCAACATGTTTAAGGAAAAATGTGTTACCACCTGGATATAATCCTGTGACTGTGTCCTCTGTCACAAAGTTTGATATTTTGCTAGAGGTAACTGCCACTATGAAAATGGAATTATCAAAGCTTTTTGTTACACAAAAAGGGATCATTGCATTCAGTAAAGCATGCAAATGCCAGTGTAGCTCTCTAGCATCACTCAATACTGGGGGAAAAAGATGTTCTGCCTCTTAGATACTTGATTACATCTGTTAAAACTTGGGTTTTTGAGCTCGGAGCCAGAAATACTTTTAATCTACTGTTTGGGTGTTAATTTTACCACTCATAAGCTTTGGAAAAAAGAAACATCCCCATATTCCCTAAAACAAAGTAGATCTGACCCAGTGTTTCTCTTAGAGGAGTCATGGGAAGCATTTAATATCTCTTCCCATTATGTGTTTCTGTTTTTGAAAGACATTCATTTACTATTTTCTTGCTTGAGGGAAGGGAACAGAAAATACTAAATGGAGTCTGTTTTCTTCAAAATGCTTAATCCTTTTAGAAATATTTTTCATTAACTAAAGAGCCACTCCCTCTCTTCCCTTCAAATTAAATTTATGGTCCACATAGATGCAGCTATTACTGGTTAACAAATCATGAGGATAAAAAGATGATTGGTCATAGACAAGAGACTATTCAACTTTCCCAACAGTGTCATTACTTGAATCACTTCCTCCCTTAAAAAAGGAGTGATTTCTCATTGATCATCATATCAATTAAAACTCTTTTGGCCTCTACATAAAATGGCTTACTTTTCCGGTTTGCCTCTTGGATAAGAATTAAAATTGGGTGGACTTTGTTGTCTAAACATCATTACCTGCTAGCCATGTTCTTGCGGTTCTCACTGGAGTGCCCTACCTTGGTGTTTGCCTGTTGAGCTCCCCCATTCCTTCCACACAGTTCAAGCTGGATCCTCTAGAGATTTTCTTGATCCTTTTATTTCTTTCTCCTTTGAATTCAAGAGTGTTTCCTTTATATTTTCTTTTAGAAAAATTATTTCTTTGTATTTTTCTTTTAGCTTAGTTTAAGATTTTTAAAAAGATTTATTTATTTTTATTGGAAAGGCAGATATACAGAGAGGAGAGACAGAGAGGAAGATCTGTCCATTGATTCACTCCAGAAGCGTCCACAATGGCTGATCCAAAGCCAGGAGCCAGGAGCTTCTTCCGGGTCTCCCACGTGGATGCAGGGTCCCAAGGCTTTGGGCCGTCTTTGACTGCTTTTTCAGGCCACAAGCAGGCAGCTGGATGGGAAGCGGGGCTGCCAGGGTTAGGACTGGCACCCTTATGGGATTCCGGCACATGCAAGATGAGGACTTTAGTAGCTAGGCTATCGCATAGAGCCCTGCTTTAGCTTTTTAACCAGATTGTGCATTTCCTGAGGTCAGGGGTTGTGATCAAGGTCTGAGAAATTACCTGCCTGAATGCCTGACAGCAAAATAGTCAAAAATTAATGGGAGAGGTAATGGTAAAGCTATTTTTAGAGCACACACTATTTTCTCTTTCTTCCTACAGTGTCTCCAGATCCTTTTGACTGTATCTCAAACAGCTGTGACATCTTCGCCCCTTGTGGAGCAAATGCATCTCTAGCCATTTGTTCCTGTTTATTTCAGGTTGAATTTTCCTTGTATTTTCTTTTCTGATCTGTTACCAACAGTCCATTTTTGTTGTCCCTTTTGCTATGATTTTAGTTACATTATACTCTATTACAATAGATGAGGCAACTTAACTCCGCATTTTCTAACCCCAAAATTGACCAAAAAAAAAAGACTAAGTACAACAAGAATGTAATAAAAGCGAACAGAAACATCATAAAACTTTTATTAAAAATATGTATTAGGGTGGGCAAAGGAAAGAAACCCTTTTGAACTGTAAGGAGCTTGCTTTTACCTTTATAACTGTTGTTTCCCTGTTCTGATGTCCCCCTCCCACATTGCAAACCTTTACATATCATTTACGGCATGGATAAAATGGTCTTTCTGATTATATGTGATATTGCTATAGTGTAAGGTACTGGCAGAAATGCAACACATATCACAATTTGCTGTTCCTGCAACATACTACTTACTGTTATTTCACATGTATTACTTAAATGTCTACATTGTCACTAGATTGTAATTTTGTTTGTCCAGCAACATTTCTATTTCTTTGGTAATTAAAAACCCCACTGCTTGCCATTTATTAACTTCTCATAGCAATTTGTCATATATTGTGTTCCTGAATTGCATTGTATATTTTTTTCTCAATTCAGACATGGAATGGCTATATTTTGTTATATACTCAGGATTCCAAACAGCATATAAAGCAGAGAACTCTGAGTAAATATTTAATAGAAGTACATTAATGAATTATAACCTGTATCTGGTGTACAATATTTCCTTCACTAGTATCTCTGCTCCTTGAGTTTAGTGGTTGATCTTATTCCTGTTTGTTTCTCCCCATAACATAACATGGTGGTGAATAGATTAAACTGAATCAATACACTAAGAGAAACCCTGTTTTTAAGACTTATGTGCTGTATAAATTCAAGTCATTTGCTTAGCCAATATGCAGCAGCATGTGATTGGTTTGTAGAAAGCACTACACCACTTTTTAAAACTCTCCATGAGTTAGCTAGGGGAAGATTCTTGTGACGTTTTGGATAATGGAGGATATGGAGATAATATTGGCAATCTTTTCAAACATGAAGAAAGTATAGTATAAAGTAAACTTTATGGTGTCTGAGTCTTTGGATGAATTCTGCATTGTTAAGTGTTGTTATATTTGAGAACACTTCACAATGAAAGAATTAGAAGGTAAGTGTCTTTTGGTACAAAATGTTTTATCTGTGTACTTTTTTCATAATATATATTTTGTCATCTTTTTGAAGACATAAGTACAAATGTAAAAAAAATCACTCAATTAAGCTAACATTTTAATTTAATTTTCTGTGAACCTACTGAAGCAGCCTCATGTTAAACACATGGCATCCATTTCTCAAGGTATTAAAAGAAATTATTGTAGAATTCAGCCCCAACACTGAGGTGAATCCATTTTTAATTTATCAATTTGAACACTTTCTTCAACCTTGAAGTAATTCTGTGTCCTGATAGAATTGCGGAAGAAATCTTCAACTTTATTCTCAATCAGTAGACTGAACATATAAAGTATGTGCTTTTATTTAAAGTATATTCATTATATTTGAAAGGCAGAATGACACAGATCTCCAATCCACTGATTCATTCTCTAAATACTTGCAGAAGTCAAGGCTTTACCAGGTCAAAATCCATGTCTCCCACCTAGTTGGCAGGCACCTAAATTTTTTAGTCACCATCTGGTATAATTGGGAGCTAAGACATGACTCAGATACTTCAGCATGGGATGTTGGTGTCACAAGTGGTGTCTTCAGTGTTCCAACAAGCACAACTCTTATTCTGCTTCTTTGGATGCAGAGCAATAATGCCTTAACCTCAATTAACTATGTGAAGGAAGCCAGTCCTTTGACCCAGTGCTTTGACTGCTAAAGATGACTGAACATCATTTTAGCACCTCTGGAAAGAAAGAAAGAAAGAAAGAAAGAAAGAAAGAAAGAAAGAAAGAAAGAAAGAAAGAAAGAAAGAAAGAAAGAAAGAAAGAAAGAAAGAAAGAAAGAAAGAAAGAAAGAAAGAAAGAAAGAAAGAAAGAAAGAAGAAAGAAAGAAAGAAAGAAAGAAAGAAAGAAAGAAAGAAAGAAAGAAAGAAAGAAAGAAAGAAAGAAAGAAAGAAAGAAAGAAAGAAAGAAAGAAAGAAAGAAAGAAATACGGGCTAGGTTCTGTAGTCATGGCAGCACTTCTGTGTAAGAAGTGCTGTTAATATTTATAACTCAAACTGTAACAAGATGAAAAACAAACAAAAAACATGATGAAAGTGAACTCGTATCAGAAAGAATGAGTGTTGTAGCACAACATATCTCATCAGTTTTATCTTCTACAAAAATCAAAATCACACATCACTGTCCTCTTAGACTGAAGGACAGAAGAATGGAGATGGTGCAAAATGTAATAGTTATTCAAAAACTTCTTCGAAGAATGAAATAATGAGCATCTATGTTCATCTTGAGACAGAACCTCTGATTAGAATAAGGCAATACTAAATGCAAACTGAACAAACAACAGGTTTTGAATATTGATCAAACATTTCACGAAACACCTCTCTAATATTGAGATTCTAAGTATTAAATATTGTTAACATGTAACAGGGAGACTAAGAGCTATCTTGGAATCATTTCTGTTGCAAACTAAGAAGCCAATCATTAAATAGCAATGAAAAATGTATTTATTTGCCTGGATAACATGCCCAGAAAAAAATAATGATATCTCTGTGGAAAAACGTTCAGGATTAACCAATAAGGATATGTTAGCATATATGTCATTAAATCCGTTTTTTTTAAATTGCCATTTAATCTAAGCTCAAATTTTTCCTCTTATCAGTCATTCAAAATTGAGCTAATACATTGTAAAATACATACTATATCTCTAAATAACTGCATCTCTATTGACATCATGATGGAACTAAATTTTAAAATGTGAGCATTATCAGAGACAAGATTAATTATGCTTTTAGTGTAAAAACTGTAATTAAATAACCTTGAAATTTATTTTGACCTTATCATAATGATAGTATTCAATCACGATATAAGCTATTAAATTTTTATTCTTTATTTATGCTTGTTAATTGAAAATAAAAGGAAATTGGAAGCTAAAACTGTGAGCTAGTGAAGCCTGTATATTCTAGTGAGAGCCCTGAGAATTCTAAGACTCCTGATTCTAATATTAACTGGGATATAATCTCGAAGCAGGCCCTTTTCATCTTTATTAACTGAAAATTTTACTTTTTATATAATGTTGCATAATTCTAGTTAGGTGAAAAACTAGAGTTGGTTTTTTTCTCTGATATTGCTTAACAAGAGATAAAAATGACTGATATGGAAAAGGTAGAAAGGTCTTAATTGGTGGGTCTTTTCTCTGCAAAACCCAAAACAGAGTTATGTGGACTTATTTCATCTCTCTCTCTGTCCTACACAGAAACAGTACAGGTCTGGGAGTGGCTCAACAGACCCTTGCCTTAAAACAAAATGTTTTTAAAAGTTTGTTTACAATTTCTAACTCATTGATGGAACTGTATTCCCAGAAATCAAGAGCTCTGCTTGGAAGGCATGAGAATGCATTTGTTTCAATATGAGGTTGATGCTCCATAAGGACTGTGTTCTACTAAGTAGTGGATGACATATTTATTCTGAACAGTATTTGGGGTTTTCCTCTGTGCCTGGGATAAACCTGTATGGATGCACACTGCCTATTTTCAATGTGACTTGTCTGAAACTGGAAGACCTATAAAGTGCATGCCAATATATGAAATATAAATGTAAAGTGTGCATCTCTTACCAGAGACACCATCCTTCTGGATGCATTATTTAAGTTTACTGACCCTCATTTGTTAATCCATGTGTAATTGCTCCCTTTAAGCAATCACTCTAATGCGTAACATGGTTTGTCTCTTGTGGGCTGCAGCTAGGGACAAAAAGCATTAATGAAATACTAAGTGCAACATACTAAATGTGACTTTTTCCTTAATGCATCTTAAAGATAAAAGCAAAATAAGTAAGTTATTTAGAACAGGAAAAAACAAGCGCTTTATATTGAGCGGAAAGACAAACTGAGCTAGAAAAAATATTTGGATTGCATGTTTTATGATAAATATGCAATAATACAATAAAGAATGGCAATAATAGTTAGGTCCCTTCATGCTAGAAAGGTATTTATTGCATGTGATATGATTACTTCAGATACACTTGAAGGTTTGTGACTGTAGCATTACTTTTAGGCAATTAATTAAGATAATTCATTTCCATCTAAGAGAAAATACAGGAACAAATGTACTTCTGGAAGGCTGTTAAAAGTCAAGATAAGAAGATATATTCCCTAAAGTGTGTTTGATGTGAGTATCATTGACCTATCATGGCAGATGTGTCATAAGAATGGATGGTATGGAGGTGGGGAAGGAGTGATCTCACTCAGAAAAAAGCAAGTGAAATCATTTTTCCAACAATTTTGCTGCATAAAGGTAACAATTTGATACTTTATCATTATACGACTACTTAATCTTCTACGATTATGAATAGTCTCGTAACTGTCTTATTAAATTCTCTGATTTTTTTGCCAATACTCTTAAAATTGCTGCTTTGTCCTGGTCCAACCCAGCCCTGGATGTTGTGGACAAATGGGGAATGAACTGGGGTATGAAAGATCCCTTCTCAGCATTTCAAATAATATAAACCTTTAAAAAGGTTATTTCTATATAAAACATTGTAAATTCATAGCTAGTAGGGAAATAATTTTGCTGCTGTATAGGTATGAACTGAATATTTACCTCTTTTTCATTGAAAAAGAAATGTTTAAAAATGTTTCTTAATATAGAAACGTTGTAATATCTTTGATTACATTTCTACCAAAGTGAAAGCGTGTATGTTTTCTAAGGCTGCTGTAACAAAGTACCCAGTACTAAGAAGCCTAAAATAGGTTTATTATCTCACAGTATGGAAACTACAATTTCAAAATCAAGGTGCTGAGGACTAGAGTCTTTCTGGAAGGCATTAAGGAAAATCTGCTGTCTCTCTCCTAGTTTCTTGTGATTTCCTGGCATTAATCTCCATCTTCATTGTAGTAGAACAGTTTCCATGCCTCTGTCTCTATATTCTTCCCTTTGCACATCTGCCTCTGCATCCAAGTTTTCTCTTTTTATAAGGACAATCATTTGTGACTATGTTGCATCCTGGGGACTTTACCATAACTGGATCAGGTGCAAAGATCTTATTTCCACGTAAGGGTATAGTCACAGGAATTAGTGGATTTGACATTCAAATCTTTGCAGGGAGTGATGCAATGGTTAAGCTCATAAGGGATGGATAAATGAAATCTGAAATTCTTGACAGATCAAAAATGAGAAGACAAATACACTTATAGACTTACACTAGAATATAATCAAACTGTATTTAACTATTCTGATAGCTACTATGTCACCCATCAAAAACATTTAGATTAAATAGGGAGAAAGCAGGTTGCTGCTAAAAGTTGAGCCACCTGGATGGGTGCATGTTCTGAAAGGCCTGGGAGCCTATGGGTGACCATAGAATACACATGATTCTCAACAATATTTTGCCAGTTTTGTTCACAAGTGTTCATGGCTGCCAAAAGATTCCTGAGAATTCATTTACTTTTTGAGATTAGAATATAAATGACGGAAAATTCTAAGTCATTCTGTGTATGCGATTCAAAACAAAATCTCTGGAATAACTGAGAACACAATCCAGTCAAAATTGCTGTTCCTTAAATGGGCCTGATAAAATGAAGTGATAGCCTCGTCCCATATTCATGGTATACTAGAAAAATTATTGTTTGAAGATGCATCATAAGTTTGATTTAATAATCATTAGTATAAAATAAGCACCCTAATTATTTAATAGCTGTAATAACCCCTAGGTTGTTTACTTGTTAAAACTATTTGCAGGCTCAGCATGATGGCCCAGTGGCTGAACCTCACTGAGATCCCATGTGGCCAATGGTTCGTGTCCCGGCTCATCCAATTCACATCCAGCTCCCTGCTTGTGGCCTGAAGAAGCAGTGGAGGCTGGCCCAAGGTCTTGGAACCCTGCAACGATCAAGTAGACCTGGAGGAGGCTCCTGGCTCCAGGCTTTGAGTTAGCTCAACTTCAACTGCTGCAGCCTTTTGGGGAGTAAAGCAGTGGAGCATCTTTCCTTCTGTGTCTCCTCCTTATGGGTCAGCCTATCCGAGAAAAATGAATAAATCCTTTAAAATGCTTTCTAATTTATAACTGTATAATTATTATTTAGCAAGTTACCATATTTTATTTCCACAGGGTTGGGCCCACACAGAGTATACCCCCAGACCAAGTTCTCTCACGTGCTAGATAGTGTCTTGACTCTGCCAAATGTAACCACTCCACCACTCTACCACCCAGTCAGGTGATGGTACCTAACACTGCCAGAAAGGCCTCCATCCATAGCTTTGGTGTGGGCTGGTGTGTGGCGATCAGTGACGTTCTATGCTAACACCCCATCTCTGGATTCCTAGGTGGGCTGATGAATCTGTCTAACCCAAATTATCTTCTGGATACTTCTCTCCAAACCACCAGGTCTCAGTCCCCATGCATGCCTGAAACTTTCATGACCCTGTCACTGGGAATCACCCAAAGTTCACTTCTCACCTACACTAAAACTGGCCTTAGTCATAGGTGTCCCCAGGCAGCAACTATGTATCTTAAAAACCCCAGAGTTAGCCACTGGGCAGCCAGCAGGCAAAGCCTGGCACCACTTGGTGCGCTGGCCGCCCAAGGCCAAGGACTCCTTCACTGCCTTCTGGCAGTGTCTTTGGCGTGAGTCCCCAGCATTGGGTCCGACCCAGCAGGGGCACCCCCCACAGCCACCACACTGCAGGGAGCTGCAGTTGCCCCCAACCCCAAGGCCCGAACCTCATTTCTATATTTTAAAGATTTATTTTTATTGCAAATGCAGGTTTATAAAGAGAAGGAGAGACAGAGGAAGAAAGAGGAAAGAAAGATCTTCCATCTACTGGCTCACTCCTCAAATGGCAGCAATGGCTCAAGTTGAGTCTATCTGAAGTCAGAAGCTAGTAACTTCTTCCTATTCTCCCATGTGGGTGCAAGTGTGCGAGGAATTTGGCCATTCTCTGCTGCTTTCCTAGACCATAAGCAGAGAGCAGGATCGGAAGTGGAGCAGCCAGGAAATTTACCAGTGCCCATATAGGAAGCTCATGCTTTCAGGTGCAGGATTAACATGTGGAGCCATGGTGCCAACTCCCATTTCTAATTAGAATTATTGAATTGTTTCTTTTGTTGCTCCTGGCTAAAAGTTGGTCCATCTTGTTTTTGTGAATCAGATTTTTGCTTTGATTTATTGTAAGTTTGTTTCATTTTATTTCTCTGGATTTTGTTTCCCATGTCTTGCTAGTTTAGGGTTTGGTTTGTTGCTGCTTTTTCTGAGTCCTTGAGATACTCTAATAAATTGAGATCTATTTTTGATGTAAGCACTTATTGCTATAAGCTTCAATCCTACTACTGTTTGTTTGCTGCATCTTAAATGTTTTATGTTACATTTTCATTTAAGATTTTTTCTAAATTTCCATTTTAATATCTTCAATAATTTCATTTATAAAATGAATAGTCTTATAGAAATTAATCACCAAAGCTCCCTGTTTTTCTATCATTTTATAATGACATGTCCAAAGGATTCACCCTAATTGATGGCTTTTAAGTAAAAGTGATAATTAGTGTATTTCAAATCAAATTTTTTAAAAGATTTATTGATTTTTATTACAAAGTCAGATATACAGAGAGGAAGAGAGACAGAGAGGAAGATCTTCTGTCCGATGATTCACTCCCCAAGTGAGCCACAAAGGGGCCAGTGCTATGCCGATCCAAAGCCGGGAACCAGGGACCTCTTCCAGGTCTCCCACGCAGGTACAGGGTCCCAAAGCTTTGGGCTGTCCTCGACTGCTTTCCCAGGCCACAAGCAGGGAGCTGGATGGGAAGTGGAGCTGCTGGGATTAAACCCAGCACCCATATGGGATGTGGGGCATTCAAGGTGAGGACTTTAGCCGCTAGGCCATTTGCCGGGCCCGCAAATCAAATTTTGACTTTATAGTTACAGAACAGACAAAAAGTATACAAACCAAATGGATAGTTTAATGAGATGTTCTGAGTGGAGCATCTATCACTGAAGCTAATAAATCTCTTTGCCAAATGCCTCAGAATCCCAGTCTTTCCCCAAATAAATACTACCTTCATTTTTAAAGCAATCAATTTTTATTTCTTTCACTTTAAAAATCAACTTTGTTCAGTTGAAATTTATGTCCTATAAATGTGGTTATTTTGCATGCACTGCTTTAAGGTTTTAACAAATGTATACATTCATGTAAGGAGTAGCTAGAATAGGATAAAATTTCAATTAACCCCAAGTATTTGTTTATTCCTGTTGAAATTCACTTTCTATCACTCCCTCAGTCTCAGTCCCAGACAACCACCATAGTTTTGAGCCATAATATTGCCCCTCTATGTTGGACTTGATACTATGAATATACTTCAAAATATTTATGAAAGATAAAATAAAATATAAATTTACTTTGTATAAAAACAATTTTGAAATCTGTGCATATTTTCCATATTATTCATTTTCTATATATTAGTATTTTTGTAGCAAAGGAAAGTCACATATTTAGTTCCATCTTCCATGAACGCTTTTATATATTATTAGATCTTTTATATATTTTATATATTATTAGATAATATATAATGTTTTCACAATATTCACTAGGAAAAACTCAGTTAAATAGATAAATAAATACTGGATAAACCTTGGGTAAGTATAAATATTCTCTAATTAGAAATGAAAATATTTCAGAGACATGTTTTTGTTAAAGTTATATACCCACTGTCATGATATTTTGTTTATTTCTACGATTTTAAAATGAATGGTAAATATTTGGTGCTGATATTTCTACCTTCAAGTTTCATAATATGGAACCTGGTATGATGGCCCAGTGGCTAAATCTTCTCCATACATGTGGTAGAGCCCATATAGGTACCAGTTTGTATCCTGTCTGCTCCACTTTCCATCCAGGTCCCTACCTGTGGCCTGGGAAAGTGGTTGAGGATGGCCAAAGCCATGGGACCCTGCATCCACATGGGAGACCCAGAAGCTCCAGAATCCTGGTTTCTGATCAGCTCAGCTCTGGCTGTTGTGGCCATTTAGGGAGTGAATCATTGGATGGAAGATTTTTTCTCTGTAACTCTGTCTCTCTGTAAATCTGGCTTTCCAATAAAAATGATTTAAAAAAAGTTTCATAGTATGAATTATTTTTTAGCTCATAGCTGTAACTTTAGAAAATAGTAATAAATTCCTTTGTTTATAATTAAATTATTTATTGAATATAATTTTGAAAAGTATGAATTTTAGATAACTGAACAGATATAATTAGATAATTTGGAAACTTACATATTTAAGTTTAGTCTTACCTGGGTCAACATTAAATGAAACTTAAATGCTACATGTGTACATTAACATTTCTTATGATTCATCAGTTGAAGAAAAAGGTGACTTCATTAAGGAAAGATTTAAAATAAAATAAATATTCACTATATCAAATATTCAAACAAGACATAAATAAAATATTAAAGTTGATGTCAGGCCCAGTGTGGTGGCCTAACAGCTAAAGTCCTCGCCTTGAATGTGCTGGGATCCCATATCGGCACCAGTTCTAATCCCAGCAGCTCCACTTCCCATCCAACTCCCTGCTTGTGGCCTGGGAAAGCAGTCAAGGACGACCCAAAGCCTTGGGACCCTGTACCCGTGTGGGAGACCCGGAGGAAGTTCCTGGCTCCTGGCTTCGGATCAGGGCAGCACCAGCTGTTGCAGTCACTTGGGGAGTGAATCATCGGACAGAAGATCTTCCTCTCTGTCTCTCTTCCTCTCTGTATATCTGACTTTGCAATAAAAATAAATAAAATACTTTTTTTTTTAAAAAAAGTTGATGTTAACTCATCCTTGCAGTTTTATAAGTAGGATAGGATACCATAGTAATAGTTTGGGAAACTAAATCCTGTTACAGTATATTTATAAACATTAATGAGCTCACTTGATAGCATCTTAATAAAATTGTATAGTTGTAAGAAACTATTTTTTTCTATTGATGTCAATTTCCATATGCATTCTTGATTTTTAACCCAAATGTGTTCTTCCTGTATTTCTTAATTTGTTTAAAGTTGTCTCTGTTTTTCCTTCCCCTATGCTGTCATGTATGTGATGCTTTTTATTCCCCTTCCAGCTTACATAACAGAACTGTTCTCTATGGACCCTGGTGATCCAAACATTAGAGTTCTTTGTTTGACAGGAACAAACCATTGACTCACCTCAACGGGTTTCATATTCTAACTCAGTTTTATCTACACCCCATGATAGCACCAAGCACTGAAGTTTTTATAGATGCAGATTTTTTTCTATTCCTTTTTTTACAGAAAATAATGTCAAGTGAAAGCTGCTATCTGAAATATCTTCTCTTTGTGTTTGAGTAAATTTAAAGTGGCTCTTCAGTCTCTCTAAGCAAAGGTGATATTTGAATATCTTGACCATTGAGGCTTTTTTTCTTTTTTTTTACTTGTTTGAAAGGTGGAGTTGCCCACACACACAGGGAGAAAAAAAGAGGTCTTCCTCCCAGTGGTTTGGTTATCAACGACCACAATGGCTGGGGGTGCTCCAGGCTAAAGCCAGAAGGCAGAAGCTTTTTCTGGGTTTCCTACTTGCTTATAGAGGCCAAAGAACGTGGCCTATTTTCTGCTGCTTTACCTGTCACTGGATTGAAATTGGATGCCTGCAGTACAATTGGTGTCATAATCCACTATGCCACTGTACTGGCCCTTCAATTTTCAACTTCTCTTAGAATGTTAAGAACAATAGGAAGAACAGTAGGTGATAATGGCACAGAGAATAGGAATGACGTGGTGGAGCTAAGGTGAGTCCCGGCTGAGGCTGACCCTCCCAGTGCGTGGTGCGGCTAGAGGAGTCTGGGCCAGGCCATGTTTGCTGCTTGGGATCCTAGCTTAGTCCACCACTGCTATGCGATGGGCAAATTCTGAGCTAGTCCGGGCTTGAAGCCCGAGAATTTTCTCTGTCCACAGCCACCATGCTATGAGTGGAGCTCAGGAGAATCTGGGCTGAGGTGTGGAAATTTGGCCCTCCCAGCCACGTGGCTGTGGCTGGGGGAATCTAGGCCAGGTGATCCAGGTGCCATCAGTGCCACGCAAAGCCTTTTGACCGTTTGACAGTGCACTCTGGCAACTTGGGGATTGGGGTTACAGGAAGTCTGGGAGATTGGTGCAGGTGGGGATGAGCAGGGACATTAGGATTCATGTCAAAGTGAGAAATGACTTCTGTAGGACTTCCATGGACAAGGCCACTCTATTGAACAGCTTGCAACGTGGAATCCACCAAAGAACATCAGAAAAGTGAATGGGCACTATGAAGCTGGGCCTTGAAATTGACAAACACATGAGTGTATAGGTCTGGGGGTAGAACCTGCAGGGGAGTATGTGGGTTCACTCACATGGAACAGCAATTTCTATTGGCACACACAAGAACTGTGGCTGAGAATAGGCATGGTTGGGGAGCTGAGGGGATGCCCTGGCTGGGCTGGAATCCCCACTGGTGAATATGAGAGCCAGAATAAGTGCATTATCCTGGGCTAAATATGGCTGCAAACTCCCTCAGCACGGTTGTGGCCTGGGTCTGGGGAGGGCCAGGCTGTGCTAGATTCCTGCACCCACTAGTACTCATGACAGTCAGGGTGAGTGTAGATTATACTGGGATAGGTCTCAGGTACCACTGAACCATGTGAGAGCTACGTCTCAGCATGGGCCAGGTGTCGCTGGACTGCAACACCCAACAGTAAGAACTGGAAGAGATATCAGAAGATTGGGCAAGGGCATTGTTCCTGCCAGGAAAACAGGTGGACAAGGTCAACCTGGGCCAAGTTTCCACCAGCATGCGCAAGATCTGCCACTGGGAGGAGACCAGATAGAGGAGCTTGGTGAACTCCTTTGTCAGGCTGTAGTTCCTACAGGTAAGCACAAGAGCCAAGGCAAGTAGCAGCGCAAACCAGACTAGGTTACAATACCTGCTGGCATATATGCAGGTCAGATCAGGTATTTGGCCATGCTAAGTCAGTTCATAACATCTGTTGACAGAGCTGAGAACAAGGATGGGGTGCAAGGAGGTCCAAGTCAGGCAGCAACACCAGTCAGTTTGCACTCATGTTGAGACTGGGGGCTAACTAGACACGATTAGGCTACAGCACCAACCAGCAGAAGCTGAAACTTGGGGCAGGTTAGATTGACCTAGGCTGAAGAATCCACTGGTGGGTGCTGAGGAGAGATGAGCCATGTTACTCTGGGGGTGATGGGTGCTGCGTCCATGAGCTTCAGGTGCAGAGGGGCTCTTGGGCCCACCTATAAGGTGGGTGCTGGATGCATGAGCCCTAGGGTTGAGGGGTCCATTGGGGTCTTGGCTTCTTGGCCCATGTCCTGGAGTCCACCTGCATAATGGGTACTAGATCTATGAGCACCTGTGGGGGGAGGGTTCTGAAGGGGCCTGTGTCTCCTGGTCCAGGTCACTTGGCCCGCCTATTGGTACATGCCATATCTTTGAGGCCCAAGTGTGGGGGGTGTACAGCATGTCCTGGGTCTCCTGGGCCAGGTCACTGGGTCCACCTGTGTGGTAGATGTTGAGTCTGTGAGCCCGAGGGTAGGTGGTCTCACTTCAGTAATGCCCATGAGCCTATCAACTGGTCCTCCTCAGTGTAAGGATGGAGTGCTGGACAGCAGACCATGGTGTACACAGAGGATATTGGCAACCCACTGGGGCCTACAGAGGACATCTATTACCATAGCAGAGAATGGGGAACAGAACATAAGATCAACTACCACAGCCAAACAATGACAGCAAATATCAGGGTGAATGAACGCTCTAAGGTTGACTGTGTCATTCAATGGATATTGGAAGGTGTTCCTCATCCATAGCTCAGCAAGATTGACAGCATTTTGGAACTATCACATTCACCTGGGCAGAACCTTCAGAGCGAGAGCTGCATTGTAACCCTGGGTTGATATCGGGTACTGGGATAATTGGGATGCTGGATATGGCCTCTCCCCTTTATCTTCCTCTCTGCCCCAGGTGGGGGGAAGAAATAGAAAGTTTGGAAACAAAAAAGAATAGGAACGACATGTTGTATGGTATTGTTATAGTGACCAATTACTATGGAAAGTCACTAAAGACTTTTGAGAAGATTAGCAATGTCTAATATTTTGACAATATTCCACTTATTGCTTTGTGGAGAAAAGAATATAAAAGAGCAAAAATGGAAGCAGATAGTCAATTAAAATGTTACTTCATTAATTCGAGAAAGAGGTGATGGTGGCTTGGACCAAGGTAGTGTTGATGAAATATTAGAACCGCCAAAGTTTGAATACACTGTTATGCCATTGTCAGATAACCACATAGAACATAGGTAAGTTGGGAGAAACCATGAAATGTCATGATTCAAAACAAAATCTTTGACCAAAGGAACTAAAATTAACTCAGATGTTGGAGACTTAGGAAGAAAAATCCTAAAGTTGTTAATAATCCAGTTCAAACATGCAATGTTTCAGTGACTATTAGACATCCAAGTGAAGATATGCAATAAACATTTGTTTATTATTCAAGGTTTGGTGTCAGGAGTCTGAATTGTGAACACGTTTTAGCATCAGCATGTAGATAATAAAGTCTGGAAACTATATGAGATTGCTAAAATGTAAGCATAGATAGAAAATAAATCTGGGCTGTAGAATACAGTGGTTTTAGGATGATATAGGTTTTAGGGTATACTTAAGATTGTAAGAAGGAATTATCAGGACAGGAAAATTGGGTTGAGTGTACTAACCTGGAAATTGTGTTGCGTTGTTAAAGTAGGAAATCTAAATTGTGATAACTGCAAATGATAGGTCAAATATGAAGAGCCAAGAGAAATGACCAATTCCTTTGAGGCCATTATCAACTATGAGCAGATCAGTTTCTGTGTATGGGTTAATGTGAAGACCCAACTGGGTTCAAGTACAAGTGGGAGAAGAGAAACAATGGTGCAGTTAATGGTTTCACTGTGTGGTGTTTTTCCCTCTCCCACTTTCTAAGGGAAAAGAGATGCTGTGTGGTAAGTGGAAAGAGGAAAAGGGTAGAGAGCTATCTTTGTATGCAATGGAGATGATAAGTAATTACTTGTATACTGCTGGAAATTACTCATTACATAACAAAAATTTAATGATGAAAAGGGTGAGGTTATCTAGAATTATGTCCTTTAATAACAGAGAGGTACTAGTATTGTATTGACAGGATAAGATATCGACCTTATTATGAGCATTGGAAGCCAACTGATAAAGTGAAGCAGAAGTGGAGTTTATAGGTACAGATATAGAGGGGTAGGTAAGCATTGTTGTGGGAAAATATGGAATTGTTATTTGTTTATTAAGTTTTCTCAGTGAAATGAGAAGCAAGTTCATTATCTGATACCAACAAGGGGAAATGAGCTACAGGTTGAAGGGAACAAAAGCAAATCAAGAATATTTGGGGGAGGGTACCGGGAGGGGTTGGAGGAATCCCAGAGCCTATGAAACCTCGTCACAGAATGCAACGTAATTAATTTAAAAAGTTCATCTTAAAAAAAGAAAGAATATTTGGCTACATTTTGTGGGAGCATGAATGAGCCAGGAGATTATGGCATAGTTCATTGGCATAACAGTTGATTTAAGGTTAATGGCAGTGACTTAAATATGATCTTTTAGAACTGTCATCAGTTTTCTGTGACAGTTTCATGGATGCAGGTGCAAGGATACTTATAAATTTCATGGAAAAAAAGGTAAGTTTAATACAAAAGAAATTCATGAAGTTTTTTTCATACTTCAGATTCTCCATGGGCCTTATCATAAACTCATGTATGTAGCTGGAAAATCTTATTAAATCATTACAATATTCTCACTAGGTGAGTAAAATGAAATAGAGCAAATGAGAGGGGTGATAGGAGGGTATATTGATTGATTTTATTAATATAATTTGAAGTTCAGTCATATCTAAAGTGAAGACAGTGTCAAAAGAATAAGAAGCAGTATGAAAACACTGAAGATGAAGGCTCACAGGTCTTAACTTAGCGGACAGATGATTGGTGTCAAGTTGTTTGACAAGGTTAACGGAAGACAAGTGATGGTAGAAACTTCAAATGATGAACCAGACACTAAAGAGTTACTGTGTGGGCCAGGCATGGTAGCCTAGTGCTAAAATCCTCAGCTTATATGCATCAGGATCCCATATGGACATAGGCTCCTGTCCAGACTGCTCCTCTTCCCTTCTAACTCCCTGCTTGTGGCTTCAGAAAGCAGTGGAGGATAGCCCAAGGCCTTGGGGCCCTGCACCCATGTGCAAGACCCATGGGAGACTCCTGGCTTCAGATTGGCTCAGCACGAGTCATTGGGACCACTTGGGGAGTGAGTCAGCAGATGGAAGATCTTTGTCCTTATTTCTGTAGATCAGACTTTCAAAAAAATTTTAAAAAATAATAAAATTAACAAAACAAAACACATAGTGACTGTGGTTGCTGTGACACGAAGATCAAAAGTATGTGGGATTAAATAGTTGAGGTAAGACAAAGGTCAAGAATGAGAGAAGGCAGTGTACAAGAATGATGTTCTAGGTGAATTTTTAACTCAGTGTGCATTAATGGTGATCTGTTTGTGCGAGAATAGCAGTGAAGCAGGAGCTAAAGAAGTGAGGAGGAGTTGGTTCGTGGTTTCCAAAGCACTAAAACAAAAGGGGAAATAGTTGTTTCCATGGGTAGAAACGGTGATGGGAGAAACGGTGATGAGGAAGAAAGAATGCTATTGCCCCAAATACAAGCCCCATTGAATGTATGTAGTAAGGCGGTCAAACCACAGTATTTGTTCTAGAAACATTTATTTGTGGTTGACTTGATGAACCAGATCATTCCATAACTGCAGGCAAAGGACAGTAAAAATACTCAGACTGCAGATTGAAAGCACATTTCTAGAAACTAGCCATGACATTTGCCTTGTACAAGACAGATTCATATATTTAGAAATATACTGGGGCCCGGCAAATGGCCTAGTGGCTAAAGTCCTCACTTCGAATGCCCCAGGATCCCATATGGGCGCCGGTTCTAATCCCGGCAACTCCACTTCCCATCCAGCTCCCTGCTTGTGACCTGGGAAAGCAGTCGAGGTCAGCCCAAAGCTTTGGGACCCTGTACCCGCGTGGGAGACCTGGAAGAGGTTCCTGGCTCCTGGCTTCGGATCGGCATAGCACCAGCCGTTGCGGCTCGCTTGGGGAGTGAATCATCAGACAGAAGATCTTCCTCTCTGTCTCTCCTCCTCTCTGTATATCTGACTTTGTAATAAAAAAATAAGTAGATCTTTAAACATATATATATATATATATATACACATACATATATATATACACATACATATATATATACACTTATTTTATTGGAGAGCTTTTGGAGTTCTTGATGAGCAAATAAGTGCTTATATGGGTGAAAAACAGAAAGTTCTGCTTTGCCTAAGGGACAGTCGCTTTCACCAAACTGATTGGTTACTTTTGCCCTGCAGTGACAAAACTTTCCTGAGGTATAAGTAAAAGTGTTTTTAGCCCTAGAAATGAATATAACTGATGTTTGGGGAACAGGATTTTCAGCATATTTTAGCTGAAATCTCTCATTAAGAATCAATTCTTACATAAACATCAGACTAGCTGCTCAAACCTCAGTCTTGTCTATAGCTAAAGTTATGTTGTTCACATTGGGTTTCTAAATATTTAAAGCGTTGTCACTGTACATGCCAAGCTTTTGGCCATTTGTGGTAGCTCTGTATGGCTATGGATTTTGTTGTTCTTGTTAGTATTAAAGTATTCTGTATCTTTATTATTATTTTAGTTTATTCCTCCTTTTTTGTACTTACCATCATGAATTAGGGAATATGAAATACAGTACATAGACTATTAGATATTACGTGAGTGTGAGTTCTTTAATCGTAAAATCCTTAGGCTGTAAACTCCTTAAAATCTTTTTGAACTGACCACTTGAGAAAGTAATATGGCAGAATGATAATATTAATTTCTGTGATGTATAGTAAATAATTTCTAATTTGTGTAACATTTATAGTAAGGACTCATTCATTTTTATTCAGATAATACTCACGGGTAAATATATATAATAAACCCCAACTAACATAGTACTTTTCTATCACAATGTCAGGTATGTGTTCACAAGAAATTGAACTTTGAACATTTTTTTGAATACCTACTGCTAAGTATGATGCTAAATGCAGTCACACATGATACTATTTGATTAGCTGTAAGAATTTTTTTCATAGAAACAGCAACTGAGACTCAGGAATTAGATAATACTATGCAAATTTCACAGATATGAATCCTCAGGTAGCAAATGCACCTAAAGTCTGTCTTCAGCCAACAACTTTTTCATTACATTCACCTTCTTTCCTACCTATTTGACATTATTCCAGTAACTCAGACCCAGGTATTTGTTGGGTTTCCCATATTTGTTGATTTCTCATATTTTTCATTAGCAGCCTTTGTTTCTCTCTTTGTTTTATTTCTACCCCAATTGTGTATCTCCTGATACCCTATCTACAAGCTTGTATAATCATTCTTCTAATTCATCTTTCCTTCTTTTGATGCCTTCTATTGGTTTTTAAATAACACTTTATATACTTTTCAATTGAAGGGCTCCTGTATTATTTTGTTTAATCTCATGTAAATCAAGCTTATTAATTTCCTCTCTGTTCTTTTGAATTTCACCCACTTTCCTTAAAGATTTTGAAATCTTCCTTTGGGTGTTTGCAAAATTTTCTGAGCTGGTTGGCTTCTGGCATCTTTTCGCTCTTAAGGCAATGTCATGTTTCTGTGGAAGTTTGTGATTTTTGTTGGAGTATGACACAGTCTAGTGTATTGAAGAATTACTTTTCTTTTTCATTTTTTTTCTTTTTTATCTAAATTTGAGGCTTTCCAATAGATTCTAAGCTTCTGTTCTGAGATGGTTTGCAGTCTGCAGTTTAGGTGGGCTCACTGCCTTATGTTGTACCTATTAGTTATTGGTGATGCTGGCTGGGATGTAAGACTATACAATCTGGACTTCTGGGCATTGAAACAGGTCCAGAGGCTTCTTCTTCACTACCTGGCATCGTGAAAAGGACAGTTGGGATCTGCTGAGTACTGGCACAGAGTGAAAAAAGCAATCCTGTGACTTCTTGCTATCTTCCTAAAGCCTTGGGATGGATGAAAGCGGCTTCTCAGCCTGGTTGGTGTTTTACATTTGCCAGTTGTGTCAGGGAGTCATGGTGGAAAATCCTGACTAAATAGTCTCTCCAGGGACAAGGGCCCAAGGGTAGGATCAGGTGGTTTCAGCTTGATTTTTTCATCATGGACCCGGCACTATCTACTATGCTTCTTGCAGGAGGGAGTCATTTCTCCTCACCAGGTTATTGGAGCTGCACGGGCAGGGTGTCACAGGAAACTCCGTTAATTTCTTTGTTGAAACTTTCCTAATGGTTGTAGCTAGCCAAGTTATTATGTCCATTAGCTGGCTTCTATAGCTCTTGTGAAATTTACTTTGCCTGAATATGAGTATAAATATGAATACAAATTCATGAATAGAAATATATGACTATAAGTAGTGTTACATTGGGCCGGACAAGGTGGCCTAGCAGCTAAAGTCCTCACTTCGAATGCCCCAGGATCCCATTAGGGCACCAGTTCTAATCCAGGCAGCCCCACTTCCCATCCAGATCCCTGTTTGTGGCCTGGAAAGGCAGTCAAGGACGGCCCAAAGCCTTGGGACCCTGTATCCGTGTGGGAGACCTGGAGGAAGTTCCTAGCTCCTGGCTTTGGATCGGCGCAGCACTGGCCGTTGCAGTCACTTGGGGAGTGAATCATTGGAAGGAAGATCTTCCTCTCTGTCTCTCCTCTCTGCATATCTGACTTTGCAATAAAAATAAATAAATCTTTTTTTAAAAATCGTGTCACATTAATGTCCGTAGCGAGGTAGTCACCAGAGTCTCTTACACAGCCACTATCTTGACTCCATCTCCTGTATTTGTTTCCTGACAGGTAATGTTTGTTTTTATTCCAGATATTATTACATTTGCCTGAATGTACAAGCTTCTAATGAGGTTTCAATTGTAGAGACTGATTTCTAATTCGAAATCTCCTATATCTTAATTTTTCTGTAACATTATGTGTATTTATCTTTTTTTTACTCAATCCTGGAAGTAGAACTATTGTGATATTATGTCCCAATTCTCATGTGAATATTGTTTGCTTTTCATGGATATCCCTTGTGCATACCCTGCAGTTCTGGAGATACTCCATAGACTTTGTGAAATATTGTAAATGGAACAGATGTTTCTAAGTGATATTTTATATATAACTAATTTTATTAAAAGCACTTGATTCATATTAATGGAATCTGTAACCAACAAGACTTTGTTTAATGAGCTAAGGATAAATGAATTATACTTTAATGTTATTAACCTCAACATTTCTATCAAGTAGGTGAAAAAGATACATAAACCAATAAATAATATATTGTAATTTCTTCAAATAAAATAGCAACATAAAAATGTTATAGCTAATTCTGTCTTGATTAATGGCAGAAATACTTTCTATATGTATAGATGAGAACAGTAAGAATAATTTTTTTTCTGGAAATCAAATCATGTTTACTGTATGCTTTTTATCAAAGCACAAATTTGACAAAAAGTAGTACACAAAGATTGAATGATTTGGTATAAGTATTTAAAACATCATTTCAATGGAATATACCCTGTGATTTTTACAACAGTGACACAAAATTAAGAGATATTTAGCATTACATTTATATTTAAAAAATAATAAATATTGACTACCTGGTAAAATGACTACATAATGGTTTCAAAATGTATAAATCACAGAAATATAAAAATACATCAGAACAGAATTCTTATGTTTACCACAAATTTTTGGTATAAACGGTTTCATTTTTCAATGGACTTAAATTGTATATGATTTAATTTGAAGCTTTACTTAAGGATTTAGCAACCTGAAAATCAATCCAGCATTCTCTGGAGAAGTGACCTAACCCTTAATACAAGGGAACTTTGGAGCCCAAGCAATGCACCCTTCATTTACTCATCGCGCCCCAGTTGGCAGGTCAAAGGCACAGCAATGGTGACAGGTCGCCAGTGTGTCAATGGCCTTGACAGGTTTTAAATGCAAACAGGATGGAAGAAGCTAACCAGTGCTCTTGGACAAGAAAATGTAGGTGTCTATGAAATCATAGTCATCTATTTATGATATTAGTCAGTATTTTAGAGGCTCTTTACAGGATCGTTACTGGTCTTGAATCAGCCTTCTCAGATCTTGATGTGAGGAAAAATATACTTTGTTGTAGTTCAAAAAACTTTTATTTGGGGATCTGGGATTTACCACAGCTAGAACAGTATATCATATAACAGATACTGTTTCTATAAGGGGACTGTCAAGAATGCTGTCATTCAAAAACCAGTGCACATTACACAATGCCAAGGTTAGGTGACCTGTACCGGATGTGACCACAGCGCCCAACCAGCACACATGAGAACCAGGGAAGCAGGGGTTGGGGCTGGCAGGGGAAACGTGGGGGGGGGGGGAGGGGGGCTTCCCTGCTGGACAGCTACTCCCACTGGAGAACGTGAGCTGGGATAGGGGCAGACCAGACTAGGCAGGGCTACAACACCTGTGGGCCTCATGTGGACTAGATCAGGGAAAAGTCAGGCTGGGCTGATTGTTTCCACTGGTGCAAACAAAAATTAGAGTGGGTGAGGGTTGCTTGGGTTTAGCCGCAGCATCAGCTGGCAGAAGCTGACACTGGGGGCTAATTCTGTCAAGTTAAACCACAGAACCACCTGGAGAGTGCATAATCCAGGAGTGGGAGAGGCCTGGGAGGGAAATAGTGGGCTCCTCCCTCTTGGGTTACCACTCCCACTGGAGGGCACAAATTGGACCTGGGATGGGTGGGAGACTCGGTGGGGCTTCTCCTTTTATCTCTCCCTTTACCCCAGATACATGACAAAAAGCAATGTGGAACTAATAGTCTTGTAGCCCTTGAACCTTTTTGCCCTAATTAACTATGTAAAGATTGTCAAAAATAAAGAAAAAACAAAGAATGCCGTCATTGCATCCTTTGCTATGTAACATGATACCACTTCAATGTTTGGAATGTTTGTAGTTTACCTTGAAATACATAAGAAACACTTAAAAATACTGATAGATACAAAAGAAACTCAAATATTTAACATGGGGAAAACATCCCCATTGTGTCGTAGAAGTTATTCATATAACTAAAAGTATATATTTATTAAGCTATGTTTGATCAATTGTTCTCGAGGGAAAAACAAATGGGGAGAGAGACACGTCAACTCAATCAGAAGTTCAGGAGCATTGCTAAGCCTTGGGAGGGAGGTCATCTTACATGTACAGAGTTGCAAGACTTTCTGCCTGATAGTTTTTCTCAGAATGATCAGGAGGAAAAACTGAGATTGGCAGTTGAACAGATGGCTTGAAGCTGCCCTCGCTTTTGAAAAGGAAAGCAAAGCAAGATGAAAATATGCTTAACAGAGATGTTGATATGTAAAGGTAGTACAGCTGGTGCAATATTCTCAGATGAATCAATAATTAAAGGATGATCTCTGTCTTTTCTGTGGCCTGAAAAGCAATTCATAGCTGCTGAAATTAATTAATATTGGAAATGAGGCTAACAGCTTTTAATCAGTTTTAAAATCTGCTTACTCTAAGCATTCCATAACCAAATCCTCATAATAAAATAGAGGCTGTCTTTCTGTTCAATTATCAGGTTTGAAAAACATCATGCCAACTTACTGGGAAGCATCCTGGGAAGAGGCTGATTAGTCAGAATGAAGGAACGATCAAAGGTATGGTTAAAAAGAGAATGTTTCTTAAAATGTCAGCTCAAATGAGTGAATTGTGTTTGATAAGGGATTTGGAGCGAGTATTTTAGAAATGATGCCATCTAGGTCTTTTTGTCTAATTGAAGATTTAAAATATCTATTGCTACTTATTGAATCAAATTAGTTTTCATTCAGACTTTGATGCTACAAATATATGACCGGGCATACAAAGAGAACAAGAAACAAAGCCTTGGAAAAAAAAAAAAGATTCAACAGAACGTAGGATCTGATCCTTGCTATGCCGTTGTCTAATTCTTGCCAAGGGTACATCCTTTCTTGAAATTCTGTAGTTTCCTAAAGAAAGTTCAACCTTGCTAACTTGGAATTTTTTATGTTTGCCCCAGGATCTGATATTTGAAAATGAAGGGTTTTGGGCCTGGCGCAATAGCGTAGTGGTTAAAGTCCTCACCTTGCACGCTCAGGATCCCATATGGTCTCCGGTTCTAATTCCCGGAAGCCCTGCTTCCCATTCAACTCCCCGCTTGTGTCCTGGGAAGGCAGTTGAGGATGGTCAAAAGCCTTGGGACCCTGCACCCGCGTGGGAGACCTGGAAGAAACTCCTGTCTCCTCGCTTCAGATTGGCTCAGCTCCAGCCCTTGCAGCCACTTGGGGAGTTAACCATCAGATGGAAGATCTTCCTCTCCATCTCTCCTCCTCTCTGTATATCTGCCTTTCAATAAAAATAAATAAATTTTTAAAAAAAAGAAAGTGAATGGTTTTAGAAAATTTAATTTGCAACATATTAAGATTCAGATCTTGAAACTCAGACTTCAACACAATGAAAGAAAGAAAACTTTTTCTGAATTTGATTGATAAAGGGCCAACTAAAGGTGTATCTACTTGATTGGGGCCATTCTAAAAGGCAAACAGCTCTATTGTAGGAGTGCAAAAAGAGGTTACATTTGCTTACTATGTGCACAAATGACTCATGTTTTATTTAAAATAACAGCTTGATCATAAGTGTTGTGAATAGCATAAATGGATTTGCTTTTTTGGAGATTTAAGAGGGAATTGGTATTATTATACTGCAATAGTGAGAAAGCATTTGATTTATCATGAATTTTTATGCTTCAGGTTTTATAGGCTTTTCGCTTTTAGGAGAACTTCATTAAATGGATTCTAACCATATATTCTCAAATCACAGCCTACATAATAAACAATTCTATAAACTCACTTTCTTTAGATGATTGTAAGGCATTGCAGAGTGGCCTAATGTTATTACTATTATCCATTAGTTGTCATTGCAGAATCTTAGCTATAGGAATCTCAATTCACTAACCTTCTGTTGAGTACTAATGAGAAAAAGCCTGGGTGAATCAATGAAATATATCTTTAATCACATGACCTAATGATTTTCTTTAAAAATGAAAGATATTGGTTCAGAATTAAACTTTGCACTAGAGTGACAACTCACTATATTCCTTCTAGGCTGTGCTATATGACAATGCTAACTTTATTTCATTACTTGAGGAGAATACCCTGAAGGTTGCCCCACTTTTTGGCAACATTCAAATGACAGCAATCAGGGTCAGCTTCCTCTGTAAATCTTCAGAGGTAATAATTTAATTAAAATGAATTTTCTCCCTCACATCTCAAATTCCATGTCAGTAGTAGTATTTTTTTGTTGCCAAGATATTTTTTTAACTGAGTTGGACAGATGGTTGTCTCTCTTTGAAAGGCAAGGCAAAAAGCCAAAATTTAAAAAAAAATGCCAAATAGCATGGTTCTATTAGAAATAGGAATTTGGGGATTTCCTCTATTTGTCATTTACTATGGGGAGGCTTAGAATATCCTTTTTAAAGGAAAATAAGATTATCAGTCCAAATATATAAAAAGTAGACTGATTCTTTGTTAAGACTGTGGCTCAAGGTAATAGATAAATAATGTATATATGAGTCATAAAATAATATAGTCTATCTAAAACAAGAGTGAAACTGTGCCTCATTAGTAGAAGCATTAAACTTATAAACTCTAATTCCTAAGCTGTGACTTTATTTGGAAAATAAATTCAATCAAATTACAGTAGGTCACATTGCATTACAGTGGCTACAACCTCTAATTATTGCTGTCCTTACAATGGGAGAGAGAGTTTTGAAGATAGGCTAATAGATAAGGAGGGAGGAAGTGTGATGATGTGCAGAGATTGAAGTAATGTAGCTACAAACCAAAGAACACTAGAAGAGAAGCATGAAAAATTCTGTTTCAAGACTTGCAGAAACAAACGAATTCTACTAGTATGTTCTCTGGAACTTCTGGCTTCTTAAACCATGTGAAAAAGGTTTGGTTTTCAGTCACCTGGTTTGTGGTACTATAATTGCCCTATGAAACCAGCACAAAACATTGAGGCAAGTGATACTATGTGAGGAGGAAGTGTAAGCGAATTTAAAGATCCTATGTCTGGGCCCGGCGGTATGGCCTAGCGGCTAAAGTCCTCACCTTGAACGCACCCAGGATCCCATATGGGCGCCGGTTCTAATCCCGGCAGCTCCACTTCCCATCCAGCTCCCTGCTTGTGGCCTGGGAAGGCAGTCGAGGACGGCCCAAATCCTTGGGACCCTGCATCCGTGTGGGAGACCTGGAGGAGGTTTCAGGTTCCTGGCTTCGGATCGGCGCAGCACCGGCCGTTGCGGCTCGCTTGGGGAGTGAATCACCAGACGGAAGATCTTCCTCTCTTTCTCTCCTCCTCTCTGTATATCTGACTTTGTAATAAAATAAATACATCTTTAAAAAAAAAAGATCCTATGTCTACATAATTCAGTTTGTGAAGCAATCTTTGCATTGGATGTATAAAATCATTTAGACTAAATTGTGGTTATTTTATTTTATTTTATTTTTGATGATGTTTACATAGTTAAGAAGAATGCATGCCCATGTGTACCACAGATTAGGGTGGGAAGGTTCGAGGAATAAGGGAAGGTGAATGAGACAACTACCTCCAATCTCTCTCTCTCTTTTTTCTTCTTGTATCTGGGGAAAATGGTGAGAGAAGGGAGGAGAACTACTCTCCGCAGTCCAACCTCATCAGCACCTGGAAATGGGGAAGGCGATCTGATGTCATCCCAGGCTCCCCAATGTGGAGCATGTCCCAAGTGTGCTGCTTAAGTGGTTTATTTTATATTTTGTTTTACTTTATGTGGGAATGTTCTTTGCCCTAAAAGCATATACATTGTACAAGTCAAGAACTTCAGTAAGCTTAAGTTCCTAATTATCTACCAGGCATCTCTTTTTTTCAAAGGATTTAAAATAATTTTAAAAGTATATCAGATTTTTCCAGATATTGCACGTTGGCTGTTTCCAAGTAAATTTTCCTGATTGTCATAAAGCCATTGGAGGTATTTTTCCATTATACTTTATGTTACATGTGACAACTCTCCACATGCACTATGTTTTTGGTTATCACAAGGGACCCTGCTAATAACTATTTATTGAGTGTCTGTTATGGTACAGATACATTTTAGGTAGTAATGTTCCATGATGAACTTTATCTCTATGTTCAAGAAATCTATATTCCACGAAGGGACCGAAAAAATGCAAGCGAAGGGTAAAATGTTTAATGTTAAGAAAACAAATAATTAGTTTACTTTTTAAAAAAAAATATTTATTTTTCAGGCCCGGCAGTGTGGACTAGCAGCTAAAGTCCTTGCCTTGAACGCACTGGGATCCCATATGGATGCCGGTTCTAATCCCAGCGGCTCTGCTTCCCATCCAGCTCCCTGTTTGTGGCCTGGGAAAGCAGTCGAGGACGGCCCAATGCTTTGGGCCTGCACCCATGTGGGAGACCTGGAGGAAGTTCCTGGCTCCTGGCTTTGGATCGGCACAGTACCGGCCGTTGCGGTCACTTGGGGAGTGAATCATCGGATGGAAAATCTTCCTCTCTCTTTCTCCTCCTCTCTGTATATCTGACTTTATAATAAAAATAAGTAAATCTTTAAAAAAATTAAAAATCTTGATTTTTCGTGATATAGTTCTTTGTTCGCAGGTATTTCCCCTTCTACCCTACCACACCTCTACTGTTTTGAACTAGCTTATGGAATGTTAGCAGGTGTACAATTGAGCCATTGCAGTTGGGGAATCTTGTGGGTAAAATGCCATTTGAGAGATGGCCATGAAAAGCTTTGGGAAAAAAGTTATCCAAGAAGAAAAAAAAATTCTATGAAAGTCCCTTAAATAAGTTTTCTATGTGAGAAGAACTAGTCTGATTAGAATGAGAAAGACAGTACAGGCTGAGATCAGAGAAATGTGAAGCGGTCACATCATACAAGAACTTGAAATCCATGGTAAGGAGTTTGGACGTTATTTAAAAACTCATGAGACACTGAATGGCTTTCAGCTGGAAAGCACTATTGTCACAGATGTTTTCTAGAAATGACCCTAGATGCTGTTAAGAGTTCAAGTCATGGAGGCACAAGTGTTGAAATAGGAAAGAAATTAAGGAAATATTGTCCTTATCATGAGAAGCATTGATAGTGACATGAACTAGGGATTTCAAATCCTATGGAAATGCATTTAAGACACTTTAACAGTGTAAAATAGAGTTTTGGAGATATGGTAGGACCTACGATGAGGCCTAAACTTTGACAGAAGGAGAAACCATGGACAACTCCAATGTTATTGGCCTAAACTACTGTTTACACAAATGAAAAAAGCTTGGTAGGGACAAATTCACAAGTTAATTTATACTGCTATTTAGTCTTTCTTAAACGATGAGTAATGCATTTGTTGTCCCAAATGGCAATATGAAATAATGAGTTGAGATGTAGATCAGGTAGATTATTGTGCTATTGTATGGGGTTTGAATTAGTCTCTGAAGATGGATTTTCTGGAGTCAAAAGTTGTGTTTGTTACTTATTTTTTTGTGACTGAAGATAAGTACTGTCTGTTCCTTATCTAAAATTGGACTGAAATAATGGCTCATTAACTCATAAAGTTTCAGTTACTTTAAGATGAAATGAGTGATGATTGTGAAGTAATACATGGTAAATCTTCAGTCTCTAGGAATGAACAGAAGCAGGTATATTGATCAAATTGTTGGTGTGTACAGGTGGTAGGTATAAGGCAATAGTTGTCCAATGTTCTACCTATATGTTTACAAAGGATGTAGTGAGATTTCTCAGAGAAATCATTGAATTAAAGAACAAAAATGTAAGAGATGATTAGGTGATTATTTTTGTGTTAATTAAGTGCATTCCTGATATCAGTGAAAAGAATTCAGATCAGGAATTCCTATTGCACTGATTTGTTTGGAGAAGCAAATGAGAATATCCAAGAAATTCTGAAGCTCCAAAGCATGGGTTTGAACGGCACTATTATTCCGATGGTAGAACTTATGAAGCGAAATACTTCCTTAAACAATTGAGCACAGAGAATGCTCAAAAGCATCATATAGCTGCTTTGAATTTGCTTCCTGAATCATTGACTTGTTTCAATGTTCCAAAAACACTATTAAAGGATTTCTTTATTTTATAATCTGTTGTTTTTCTAATATGTTTGAGGCAAAATATTAAATACTTTAAGTCAACATGTATTTATATACTTCTGAATTACAGTCTTAAAACATGAAATATGAATTTTAGCCTCTGGGATTCTCTCATAGTCCAAATGTGATTATTTAATAGGCAAAGTTTATTTTAAAATAAATCTTAAGTATTCATGTTTGTAGCAAATAAATGGCATGTGAAAATCCTGGCAGACTTAGCATTTTGACAACATGAAATTTTCCCATCCAGCTGGTCATTAGGCCTTTGCAACTGTCAATATCTCTTGCAATCTGCTTTAATAGTGGCATATAATTAGCTTTGTACAGATCAGAGACATCAGGGGGTAATATTCCAATGCAAATACCAAAATCCCAAGAAAGTAAACTCAAACTGACATATGTCCGCTCCATCCTTCATGAGCATCTTTAACTCTGAAGGCAATTAGAATTTATTTGTATAAGGTACTTTGAATCGTAATATGGAACTATGTTAATTAAATATGTACTAGAGTTGTAGAAAATATTGCAGTGCTTGTTATAAAAGGCAATGAATCATTGCTGTACATTGTCTTCATGAATATAGCTTAATATTCAAAGAAATACACCCAATAACTGAAAACAAATGACTTCTAATGCTTTAATGAACTTTTAAGATCTGAGTATATGTGGAAGTTTAAATCATTACAATTTTGTAATGTAATACATTGCCCGGTTATTGTTATTTTAATGTATCATTAAGTTATATACACATACCTATACACATTAACACATATTAGGATATGTATGGAACAAAAATACCTCACTTTAAAAAATTTTTTTAGCATTCTTATTTTAAAGATGTATTTATTTTTTATTTGGAAGTCAGATATACAAAGAGGAGGAGTGACAGAAAGCTAAGTCTCCCATCTGCTGATTCACTCCCCATGCGGCCACAACAGCCAGAGCTGAGTCGACCAGAAGCCAGGAACCAGGAGCCTCTTCTGGTTCTCCCACATAGGTGCAGGGTTCCAAAGATTTGGACTATCTTTGACTATTTTCCCAGGTCACAAGCATGGAGCTAGATGGGAAGAGAGGCTGCTGGGTTTAGAACCGGCACCTATATGGGATCCTGCTGCATGCAAGGCGAGGACTTTAGCCATTAGGCTATTTCACCGGGCAGGCCTAAGATTTATTTATTTCTATTGGAAAGGCAGATACACAGAAGGAGATACAGAGAGAAAGATCTTCTGTACTCTGCTTCACTCCCCAGATGGTCACAATGGCCAGAGCTAATTCAATCTGAAGTCAGGAGCCAGGAGCTCCTTCTGGGTCACCCACACGATTGGTCCCAAGGCTTTGGGCCATCTGCTTCTGCTTTTCCAAGGCATAAACTGTGATCTGGATGGGAAGTAGGCAGAGCAGCTGGGACATAAACTGGTGCCCATATGTGATTCTTGTACTTGCAAGGTGAGGATTTAGCCACTGAGCCATTGCGTTGGCCCGCCAAATGCTTTACTTTTAAAATCAAGATTCTGATGCTCAAATAGAACTTGAGGCATTTTTCCTGAACCTTTGAGTTTAGCAATTTCTCTTGGAATTTTAATATTTCAACATCTAATATCTTCTCTTTAAACAAGAATTTCTTTACCTTTGTAGTCCCACACCACTGAGGCAAGCTTCCTATCATCATGAAATGTAAGCTTAGTGAGTTGCTTGCATTGAGACAAACTATTCCCTGCTTTGCAGACTTTTTATTTGAAGGTATGTGAGATAGTGTTTTAAGTGAAAGCACTGTACAGACACCTGATGACAGCTGTGAACAAGGCAAGGCAGGGTCTAGGATGTGTGATCAGTATCATGGAAAAGAAGATCCTATGATGTGGCACTTTCTAAAGTTTGAATTTCTTTACAACAAATTCATTTGAGAATTGTCGGTAATTAAATATTCTTGTTAAGTTAAAAATGGAATCTACCAGCCTTCCAATCTGCCCACTGAAGGCTTGGTGTTTGGAAGAGGAAGTCCAAGTTAGCCAACAGGGTGCATGAGTTTATAAGCTGGCAAGCACCAGGATACCAACTCACAGGAGTGGTGAGTTTCTCATTTATGAAGACTCTAGAGTTAACTTTATTACAGTGGCTAATGATAAATTAGGCAATAACTAGAATCCATTGAGCATGAGAAGGAAGCCGTATTCTGGAATTTCCATGTGAACATCTTCCATGAAAAATGTTCACTAATAAAGTCTGAACCAAGTATCAGATGGGATTTCCTTACTGCTTCTGAGTTTTTCATAAGCTCATTCTGCACCCAAGAGCATTGACAAGAGATTCCTAACTAGATGTTTCATTTTTCCATAAATTTACTTGTGTCCCCTGATGATTATGCTCTTGTCATAAAATCATACTAATTTTCTGGCTGGGAATCATTAGATACTTGTTTACAGCATCATTTTTGTTTCCATACAAATGTAAACAGCATATTCTAGCTCTTGTTATGTATTGCAGTAGGCCGAGTAACAACAGGAAGGACAAACATTCTTACTTGTCTATAATTTCCTGTAGCCATGTCATTAGAGATCTAAGTGATTACAATTTTAGGCGAATCAGGACAGAGAAGAGCAGAGCAGGAATATTATATTAATTTACAAAATGGCAATGGAAAAACTGGCATTCAGAAAAGGCAAGTGATTAGTTTGAGGCTATACAACTGGCTACATTCAAATGTCAAGAAAACACAGGGAAATTTTCCTAGGATTTTATGTAACTCATTCTTTTGAATATCTAACAGTAACATTAATGTTGGCCATTTATTCCTAAGTATTTCTAATGTAGACTTCATAAGTATATTCTAGTAAATGTGTACCTCTAGCTTGTGTACTCTTAGAATAACATCTCCTTGCAGAAAATAAACAAATAAATTTGTGCATAAATTTCACAAATGACTGAATGGACTAAATATTTATGAACTCCAAAAATCTGATTGTTAAAATCCTATTTCCTAATGTGATAATATCAAGAGATAAATAATTTCAGAGGTGATTAGGTCACAGGAGCAGATCTCCCACATTCCATTTTCAGCATTTGAGGGTATAGACAGTCTTTTTCCATACCCTCAGCTGACATTGAATCTTCTGGCATCTTAGTTTTTAACTCCTCAGACATCAGCATTATGAGAAAGATATCTGTTTATGGGCCAGGCACGGTAGCCTAGTTCCTAAAGTACTCGCCTTGCATGGATCAGGATCTCCTATCCCATATGGGTGTCTGTCCATGTTCTGGCTACTCCACTTGTCATCCAGCAGCCTGCTAGTAGCCTGGGGAGTCAAAGATAGCCCAAGGCCTTGGGACCTTAAGCTCTTGTGGGAGACCTCGAAGACTCTCCTGTCTCTTGGTTTCAGATTGCTTCAGCTTCAGCTGTTGTGACCACTTGGGGAGTGAACCAGACAACGGAAGATCCTTTTCTCTGTATATCTGCCTTTCCAATAAAAATAAATCTGAAAAAAAGATATCTCTATTTATAGTCCACCTAATCTATGCCATACCGTTAGAACCACTTGAATAAATCAAGATATATAAATATAATCACAATGTTCATGGGAAAATGTAAGCTGTGGAAACAAATCCATGTATTTCAAAAAAATTTGGCATCAAAATCAACTTTGTTTATCTTCCCATGAACTTTTTGAATAGTCCTCAGATTGTAACATTGGAATTTAATAAAGAGTGATGTAAAGTATTTTGCTTGCAAAGATTGCAAAGATCTTTTTATGACTATTTCAGTGATCTGGCCCTGAAGTGGCCCACAATTAACGGTTCAGCTGATAAGACTGATAAACTGAGTGACCTTTGCTTCCCCCAAGATTTTCCTACTAAAGCTACAAAACTTAAAGTTCCATATACCTTGAATAAATCAGTAATATTCTCTTTATTTATATATACTTACAACATATCATCCAATTACAAAGCACCTATTAGGTCCTAGCTGTAAGGGAAATTTTCACTGACTTCAACTCTGTGAGACACTATATAGCAGTTAGGTGCATAGCTTGCAAAATAAAATGGACATGTGTTTGAAACTGACAGCAATAATGCAATAGCTGCAAAAAAATGTACACAGTTTATTTGCAAGTGTTGTTCTGCATTTTTTTCATCTGAAGACAAAGAAAAATATCGATACCTCCCTCTGAGCCATGAAAAGGTAGCATTAAACTTATTGCTAAGGCCTCAGCAACATGTGAATTGCATTGCATTTTGTCAATGTACCATTGACAGTTGCTGCCACCACCGCTGCAGCTCTTACCATCATGAGAAATGCCACAGAAGCAAACTTTTAAGAGAAAGGATGGACAAAGAATAAGAATTAAGTTATGGCTCCTCTTTGTGTGATGCATGCCTTACCGGACAATTTCTTCAACTTTCCCATATAATGGTGAAGAAATGTAAGTGCCCATCCTGATTTTTCAGTGACTTCTCTATCTTTTTGGAGCAATCATTTATTAGATAAAAGCCAAAACATAATTTTGGTAGCATGTTTTACTTTCTTGTGCAATACATGCCACTTCCTTTGAGAAATTTAATCAAATGGGTATGATTCACATATTCCTAAAGCCTTACGGCTGATTTTCAGAGAAGGATTTTGATAAGCAAAAGCTTTATTATAACTATGTACTCTTGCCCTATGGAAAAATAGGTTATTACATTTCTTAATGTATTTAACATCAAGGATTTGGTTTGAAACTGAAGGTTTTGGAGGTGATTAGGGAACAGAGACAATGTTTATACACGGTAGAATGAACATTTCCGTCCTTAAGAATTTCAGCAGACATAGAATCTTTAAGAGTGCGGTAATTATACAACAGAAATTGACTACCAGTTTCCTTATTTTTCTGAACACCCACAGAGCACCCAGAAACATCCATCTGAATAGTACTTTCATTAATATATTGGCACACAATGTTGCAATCTAAGTGACAAAGTTACTATAAATGCACCAGCTTGATAAAAAGAAAAACATATCAAACATTACTAATACTGGTGTTCAAGGCAGGTACCAAAACTTAAAACTCTACAGGAAAGTGAAGAGCAGGTCATCATACATGTAAACATGGTATTTTGTCATAGAAGAATTAATTTTAAAGATTTATTTACTTTTACGGAAAGGCATATTTACAGAGAGACAGAAAGAACTATTTTCCAGCTGCTGATTCATTCCCCAAATGCCCGTAACAGCCGGAGCCAAGCAGATCTGAAGGGAGGAATCAGGAACTTCTGGGTGTCTCATGTGGGTTCAGCGTCCCAAGCCTTTGGGCCATCCTCTACTGCTTTTCCATGCTGTAAGAAGGAAGCTGGATGGGAAGTAGAGCAGCTATGATATGAACCGGCTCCTACATGGGATTTTGGCACTTTTAGGTGGGAGGATAAGCCAGGTGAGCCATTGCACCAGCCCTAGCAGAAGAGTCCCTCATTGCAATCGCTGTCTACATCATTTTTCCAAAATTTAAATCAGAGAATTAAGAGGAGTAATAAACTTCTTTTTCCAATTGCAGGGAAAAAAAAAAAAACCTCTTTTCAGAAATGTGATAATTGTCAAGGGTACAGCAAATAAACAATTTAAATTATGAACCATAGTTACAGTAAAATCACACATTGCTTTGTAAAATTCAATATAAAACAAAGATATAGACACTTTGGAGCTAACTTTCCATTAGACTAGACAAATACCAGGTACCAGGAAGAGATTTTAGGACAGGAGAAGAAAAATGTCAGTACTCCTTTCCGAAACCCTCCATTCTGCAGCACCTTGCCCACAAGGTTGTGTTTTGTTTTTTGTGGGGTTTTTTTTGTTTGTTTGTTATCAATTTCAGTAAGTATCAGACACATTCTCCCTGTAGTTCTTCAGAGTGAGTGGTGGGGTAAAAACTCCAAACTTTTTCTCGTGTTAGAATGACTCACGTCTATTCAAGTCTCCTCATTTGAATATTTGAATATTATTTTCTGCTAGGACCGTGAAAAAAAAAAAGCATATTGCCTTTAGGAGTTTAGTATCTTGCCTCCAAAAGAAGATAAAACATATGATACACATTAGGGATTAAAAAACATAGTGAATATACAGTTTCACTGTATACATATATATATATATATATATATATATATATATACACACACAATGGGTGTACGGTTTTGAATCTATTGTTTTTCAATTTAGGAAATCCTTATCTTTAATGTTAAGTACTAACTACAATTTTCTTCTGAAGTCCCTGAAATTATTTTTTTAAAACTCAGGAAGGAAACAATACTGCCATCTGCTGGATCAGTACTGAAATGGCTGCAATGGACTGAGCAGGGCCAGACTGAAACTGAGAGCAGGGAACTCAATGGAGAACTGTCAACTTGACAGCAGGGATCCAACTACTTCAACTATCACCATTGCCTTCCAAGGTCTGCATCAGCAAGTAACTTCAAATAAGGATCTAGTGCCAGAACTCCAAACCAGGCAGTTGAATATGGAATAAAGGCATCTTCACTGATATGTCAAACATTCTCTCTGTTTATATGCATTAAATGGAAACTGTGGTTCATTTCTAAGATTTAAAACCTCTAATTGTTATCAGTTTATTTTCATATATTTAGTGATATACAAATCTACAAATCTTATGCTACAAGAGTGCTTATTTTTTAAAAGATTTATTTTAAGACTAGATTTTACAGAGAGAGAAAAGGAGAGATAGAAAGATCTACCCATTGATTCCCTCCCCAAATGGCTGCAATTATCAGAACGTTACTAACCTGAAGTCAGGATACAAGAGCTTGTTCCAAGTCTCTCATGTGGGTACGGAGGCTCAAGGAATTGGGCCATTCTTTGCTGCTTTCCCGGGGTAGTAACAAATATCTGGATCAGAAATGAAACCAGTGACCATATGGGGTGTGGGCACGACAAGCAGAAGATTAGTGTTCACTGCTGGTCCCAGGAGTGTTTCTTGCACTGATTTATCCTGTGTGAATTATTTCCGATATGCATCCTCCGTCTACATGTAACATTCCGAAGTATGCTAAGTATTGTTTTAGAGTTCTATTACTCTTTAGCATTAGCCTCTGGGTTCTTGTACCAATACCTCTTTAAAAATTATTTAAAATATACTAAGGTGTTTAGTTTCAGAAATTTATTTGGTACTTTTGTCTGATTATTCCCTAAGAGCTCTTGAAATAATTTTGTCAATTAAAAAATCCTTGTGAGCATTTTTTTACTTATATATCTTCTGTGATACTTATTCTATAAACTGTATTTTTGTTATAGTTTATTTTTCCACTATAATACATTTATTCATTTTTCTTCTTCATCATCATTTAGATCTCTTCCCATCTTTCAAGGTTTTTCTCAATGTCACCTCCTAACTGTTGATAAAGCTGTCTCATGATCAGCTTGTATCATAGGGTTTCTTCTTTAAACATAACATCATCATTAGTTGTTTTACAGTTAATTGTTAAATGTTTGGTCACACATGCATACAGTGTTGAGTTCATCTTTGATGCTCAACAGCATCTAGCATAGTTCCTAGGCTGTACACCTTTGATGTAAAATGTCTCAGGACTCTCTGAACGATGTTGGTAGAGGGTTTTTTTTTTTTTTCATTTTTTTCCTTTAGTTAGTGTGATGGAGAGTATTGGTGCCCTCGTTTCATATGCCATGGGAGCGAGCACTTGTAGGCATAGGGTTTTTGAAACCTCAGTAAATATAAGTACTGATTTTTTGAAGTCTCTCTCCAGAAATATTTCTCTCATAAGATGTTAGTACAGTTATCATTCTTATGGCTACCTATTTTGTTCTCTTAATGAATCACCTATTCCATAAAACTTTTTTTTATTGTGACCTTAAATTTCTATAACAATGGCAGGGCATATTGTTGTATTTGCTAATTTGGTAAGAATCACAGGCATGACTCCAAGTTCATTAGTTATATCCTAGTAGGTAGTCTGTATCACCGGATCTATTTCCAAATTACAAGAGGTAATATACATTTTAATTGGATCCTTTTTATCTATCTAAAAACTGCAAATGAAATAATTACTTAACATTCTGCCTCCAAGATTTTATCCATTTTTAATGACTAAATTCTACTTTCACATTAGAAAAGTTCAGCACTTACCAGCAATTATGAATATAAAAATAGTCTAATGATGTAATAAAATGCAGTACATAAAAATGGTAGAGAAATATAACTGGTGGTTAATTAAGAGATAATGCTTGTAGTACTGAATAGTGTTACAGGGTAATCATCCTTGCACAAATGTTAAGGTGAAGGAAAGTCATCATTTAGTGAGCATGAAGGCAATTCATAAACATCATATTTGTTAATACTGTAGTCTGATTTACAGGAATGGATAGGAAAGAAAAAGCTATGTACAGCATGGAGGGTGTCCTCCAGTGTGTACCCACTCTCTGCAAAAGATGCTTTTCTGTACTGAGGCAAAACATCCTACCCTAACTTTCATGTTTTTATTTATAAAGTGAAAAAATGCCTAATTTTTTGTACAATTTTGATGGTTACAAAAATAAAATAAAAGATAAACAATATGAATAGACTTGCGAATGTTTTTTAATGTAGGAGAAAATTTCAAGCTGCACATATACACACAGAGTATGCATAAGATGCACTGGTCCTGGGTTGAACTAATCACTGTTTAAATTAGAAAGCGTGTCCTCCACAATAAATTCATCAACTGTTACTCAGGTTAAGTGTATAGACCTATAAAACACTGGGAAGTAATTTAAAACAGCTCTTAATGTTGTACAGCACTGAAAAAGAATGAGCTCCTACTTAATTCTATGACTTTTAAAATGTTACCTTGTTTTATTATTTTTTTAAGATTTATTTATTTTGTTACAAAGTCAGATATACAGAGAGGAGGAGAGACAGAGAGGAAGGTCTTCCGTCCGATGATTCACTCCCCAAGTGAGCCGCAATGGCCTGTGCTGTGCCGATCCAAAGCCGGGAACCTGGAACCTCCTCCAGGTCTCCCACGCGGGTGCAGGGTCCCAATGCATTGGGCCATCCTCGACTGCTTTCCCAGGTCACAAGCAGGGAGCTGGATGGGAAGTGGAGCTGCCGGGATTAGAACCGGCACCCATATGGGATCCTGGGGCGTTCAAGGTGAGGACTTTAGCTGCTAGGCCATGCCGCCGGGCCCCTAAAATCTTACTTTAATGAAAAGAATATTTGAAATAATTTTAACCATCAATTATAAAGTTTAGATAAATATTCCATTGATTGCTGTATTATTTAGGAATCTTAACAGCAGCAACAATAAAGAGTAATAACGTGAATGAGTATGCATATGGCGCTGGCAATATTAACTGTGCTCTACACCAGGTATTGCATTAAGATTGTCAACACAATTTTTTTCACATTAATTAGTGTTATTATTATTTTTTAATTCATTAATTACATTGCATTATGTGACACAGTTTCATAGGTACTGGGATTCTCCCCACCCCCTCCCCACACCCTCCCCCTATGGTGGATTACTCCACCTTGTTGCATAACCACAGTTCAAGTTCAGTTGAGATTCCCTCATTGCAAGCATATACTAAACATAGAGTCCAGCATCTTATAGTGCAGTCAAGTTCCTCGGCTTCTTAGGGAGACCCTCTCTGGTCTGAGGGCAGAACCAGCAGAGTATCATCCCGATCAATTAAAAGCTCCAACATACCATCAGCAACAATTAACTTCGTTGTGGAATTAATTGATATAGTATTGAGTAACCAATATGTTAAAAACAAATGTGATTTCTTAACCACATTCTGTGGTCACCTCATTGACATTTCAATTTTAGTTTATACACAACATATAACATAACATACATAAAATAACATGTTTTACATAACATCATATCATCTTAAATTAAGGCAAACATTCACATTAATTAGTAAATGACTATCTTTTTGAGATTCTAATTTCTTTCAACATTTTTGGGTGGAATAAATTTATCCTTCTTGGAATAAGCAGTGCACCTTCATTTGAAAATGAGTATAGAAAAAGGACACGTTTTAACAGATGGAGAATCATTAGGGTGAAGCAGAGGGGGGCACATTCCAGGAAATAGGAAAGGACAGAATGACAGCAGAGGGGCACCTGGAGACTGATGGACACAGGAAAGCAACAAAGTGTACAGTGACCAGATATCCCAGTGGCATTCAGTGAGTGGCAATCTGAACTGTACTGGCAGCCAGCACTTTACCCACAACCTGGTGGGAAGGAGAGCTCACTCCATTGTCTGCTTAGCCTTTCTCCTGTTCACAGTTCCAGTAACACCCAGGATTATGGAGCTACCCTCTGTGACTTTCAAGTAAACCAAAGGGCTGTTAGTGGCACTCATCCCTGATGGTGGCACATGGATTTCTCTCTCTCTCTCTCTCTCTCTCTCTTTTTTTTTTTTTTTTTCTCATTTTACTAAGCTATGCTAGCAGCTAGGTCTGGAGACGGGCCAGACCTCTTTTTGCAGGGAACCTGTGGGATGCCTGTAGAATCAACATAATGCTGGAATCAGAAGTGAGTTCTCCCTGTGCTTACAGTATGCGTGACTTGCTGTTATACTCCAGGGACTTTGCCATGGTACTCAAAATGGTGCCCGATGTGCACTTATTGAACTTTTTGGAAAGCTGGGTTGTGAACCTAATTCTGCTCCACACCCATCCTCAAGGGCTCCACTGTTTTGTTTCGGCTCATGATTGGATTGAAAAGATCATCAGGATCCATAATTCTATGGCTTGATTCACCTCCTGTGTTCCTGGTGAACTCCCTTCTCCACCTATCTGCAGGCAGAGCTTCAATCACTACTGGCTATCTCTTCATTGTAGCACCACATTGTTGTCTCTGCTGCTTCTCTATGTCCGTGGGTTCCATGGTTTCTCTCTGCCATGAGCCTGCCCTATTACAGGGGATCACTCTTCTGATTCTCTTCCACTAATCCTTCTCTGTTTACGTTAACATGTCCTCACTCTATCCCCTCTGCTTGCTCTCCCGTAAAGTCTCCAAAAAAACAGCAGCAACAACAACACAAACTCCTCAGAATAAGGATGTTTTTATACTTCAAAATATCTTGTGTGTGTGTGTGGTTTTTTTTTTTTTTTTTGTGAGCCCAAGTACCTGGGCCAGGTGTCCCAAGCATCACTGAATCCCCCACCTTTGGGGCTCATGAACCCGGCATCCAACTAGTATGTGGGCCCTAGTATTTTGGGTCAGGAAACTCAAGCCCCACCAGATTGCCCACCCCAGAGTTTATGAAACCAATACCTATCGGGCGGGCCCCAGGATCTGGTCCAGCTGACCAATACCCCATCAATTCCCCTGTCCCTGGGGCTCAGGAACCCATCCCCCACCTCACTTTGAAGTAAATTATAATGGAAAGTATTTTAGCTGAATTTCTGGTGCAATTAAATGTGGGGATTCCTTTTCCAAGAAAAATGAGAAGGTCTTTATAGAAAATTTCTAATGATGTTTTCTGATTTATATCGTAGAGTCGGAAAAGCTGAGTAAGATGAGTTCTATGTTGGTGCGGCTTCATGCAAAATTTAACCAAAATAGACCTTGGAGTGAAACCATTAAGCTTGTGCGTCAAGTCATGGTGAGGATTGTGGCAAAGTGGGCAAAGTGTTGTACTTGGATGATTTGATAAGCTAAGCTTCTAGTGTCCATATCAGTTACAATAGTGTCTTCAGGCGTGTGCCTCATATAGCATGGGCTACACTGCAGTTCTTCAGGGGCCTGCCTGGGAAAGAGCTGTGCTTTCACCCCTGAGGATTTTAGAGGGATTGTTTCAGTACCCTCAAGAATACCTTATGTAGAACGGCAGGATATTTGAATATAGCATGCTCACATCCTCCTGTATACTAGAAATCATCTTTAGATTACTTAAAATACCTGGTAAATTGGAATGCTGTGTAAATAGTTGTTATACTGTATTATTTAGGAAATAATGACAGGAAAAAAAATCTGTGTTTAGTATAGAAGCAGTTCTTATTTCTTGAATCTTTTTAGACTTCATTTGGTTGAATCTGCACATGTGGGACCAGGTATCAAGGTCTGTTTGTCATGATTTTTATTACCCAAGAAGACATTCTTTATTCGCTGTCAAGCTCCTTGATTGTAATGTGATATTATGTTCATTGTATCTGCAGAGTAAATGCTGCTAGTAGACTTTTCAATCCATTTTCAAAAATAATTTTACTTGAAAAGCAGAATTACAGAGATGGGAGATGAGACAGATAAGTGTTTATTCCCCAAGTGGCTACAATGGCTGCAACTAGTTGAGGACGAAACCAGGAGCCCAGAACTCCATCCAGGTCTCTCACAAGGGTGCCAGGGGAACAGGTGCTTGCATAAAACATATTGTGCTGCCTTGCCAGTACCATTAGCAGGTAGCTGGGCTGGAGTAGCTGGGTCTTTTTTTAAAAAACACCTTTATTTGCTTCAAAAACATAAGACTTCTTGTACAATAAAGCATAAGCATGTTTCATCTACAAAGTCAGAATATCTTCCTCATGGAACACACAGGAAGAAAGGAAAAACACACACGGCAAAGTAGTCACAGATTACCTCTAAAATAATTAAGACTTTTGGCCAGAAAAATTAATCTTTTGAAAACAAAAGTATAACAATAACAAAAAGCCATATTTCACACCTGGTACTAACAGTAAACATTCATAGTACAAAATAACAATAACAAAAAGCCATATTTCACACCTGGTACTAACAGTAAACATTCATAGTACAAAATTATCTGTTAAAATCAAATTCCTATATATTGAAAGTATTAATATCATCAAAATACCCATCGTACTTAAAGCAATTTACAAGCTTATTGCAATCTCAAAATACCAAAGACATTTTTTTCTCATATCTAGAACATTTTTTTAACTATTTTTCGGATTGACATCATTTCATAACAGCCACATCAATCACAGCATGAATAACAACAGCAACAACGTCAACAACAAATTGTAGCACCTTGGTTAAGTAATGTGCCACTGAGTAGGCAGCACATGCTTAACTAAAAGGAAACACAGAAGTCTCTTAGGAACTATGTTGCCATTGCATACTCCATGGGCACTTGATGAACTCCACTAGAGAAAAGAAATTATTTGGAAGCCAACAAACCGACATAAAAACATCAAAACATCTGAGACACAGCCAAAACAGCCAACAGACGCTCAATGGACTATTGGAGTTACCCTCTCCATGTTGGCTTCCTTATATGAGAGAGAATATATAGTATTTATTCTTTTGTGATTGACTCATTTCGCTGAGCATAATGGTTTCTAGTTGAGACCACCTGGTTTTAAATAGAAAAAACCTGGTCTATTCAATAAAAGCTGTTGGGACAACTGGATAGCAGCTTGCAGAATAAAGAAGCAGGGCCCGCACCTGTCGCACTATACAAAAATCAGCTCTAATTGGCTCAAGGACCTAAACCTACACCCAGAAACCATTAAACTACTAAAGGAAAACATAGGAAGCAAACTCCAAGATATAGGAACTGGGAAAGACTTTTTAGAAAAGACGCCTAAAGCAACGGCGATCAAATCCAAAATGAACAAATGGGACTATATTAAACTAAAAAGTTTCTGTACAGCAAAGGAAACAATTAGAAAAGTGAAGAAGCAACCAACAGAATGGGAGAAAATTTTTGCATTCTACACAAGTGACAGGGGACTAATATCTAGGATCTACAAAGAGCTTCAGAAACCCAGGGATAGTGAAAAAACAAACCCTGTAGCAAAATGGGCAAAGGAAATGAACAGACATTTCTCAAAAGAACAGATTCAAATGGCTAACAAACATATGAAAAGATGCTCAGGCTCTCTAGCCATCAGAGAGATACAAATGAAAACCACCTTGAGGTACCACCTAACTCCTGTGAGACTGGCCTACATTCAGAATTCGAAAAACAACACATGCTGGCGTGGATGTGGGTAGAAAGGTACCCTCCTTCACTGCTGGTGGGAGTGTAGGCTAGTACAATCATTGTGGAAATCCATATGGAGAGTGCTTGGAAAATTGCAACTAAACCTGCCATATGACCCAGCAATCCCGCTCTTAGGAATATACCAAACAGAAGTAAAATCTGCATATGAGAAGGGAATCTGTAATCCTATATTTACAGCAGCACAATCTATAATAGCAATGACATGGAAACAAACCAGATGTGCGTCTAAGGAAGAATGGTTAAAAAAACTGTGGTACATCTACTCAATGGAATATTATTCAGCTGTCAAGAAGAACGATATTATTCTATTTAAATCTTGTGTGGTTCTAAAAGAGCATAGAAAAACAGAATTGCCAAAAGGGAGACTACATCAAAGGGTGTGCTTAGCCAGAGAAGTATTTGAACAGTGGGGCTCATAGAAATGAGAGGAAAAATTGCCATGTGGAAGGCCTGAAGGTAGAAGAGCTTTGGACAATTCCAGACATAATTGGGAGGAGACATTAATGGAGTCTGAGAAAGAGGAGGTGAGTGTAATTAAGCTAATGAGATATGAATGTTTATATTACTAAGGCCTTTTATGCAGCCCAAATTGAAAAGTTCTGGGAAAATTTCAGTCACACGTAAATTTCAGAAAGTTGTATGTTTTGACTTATACTACAACTTCGCCACTGTAACTAAGGTTGTTGGGAATGGGGGTTGATAGTGGAGGGAGTTACTTTGTGAAAATCATAGCGCTTTGAGAATGGTGACTTTAGGGAAAAAAAAATGTGTCAATGAAAGGAAGTTTCATAACTAGCTCCATACAAACATATCTCTTGTCATACATAGCTAAACAACTGCTGTGTCATCATGAACTTGAAATGGGGGATGAGGTGAGCGTGTTGAAAAGCAGTGTTGTACTTGTGCTAGCCACAGTGACTATCTGAATGATGATTGGATGTTTGCCATTTTCTTTTGATGCCTTTTGCCATCAATATTTGGCCCCCAAGAACCTTATCTCTGCAAGAATCATCACTGATACATTTTTATGAGTTTTACCCCACAGTGAAGTATGGGTCATTTTTGAGACCCCAAGTAATGCAAATGAATGGTAAAAGATAATGATAAAAATTGTTCAAAGTAAAATAATGCAATAAGCAGGAATCCTGAATTTAATATTCAGTTTTTTAAGAAATGCAAAATCAATGTTTTTTGTTAATTTCCCATACTGAATGTGAATTAATGTATTTTTTTATTCTCAAAGATGAGTTTTAATATGCTATAATTTGTTATTAAACAAGTTAAAGGAAAATGTATTAATTATTTTTGTAAGTATTGAAGTGATTTTCAAGTTTTAGCATATAAAAAGTACTTCAACATTGGGTATACATTTTTATATGAAGTAAACAAGTTATTTTCAAAAAACCTGCAAAGGCATTTATATTTTAATCTGAAAAATGTGTCACTAGAAATAACTATGCAAAGATTTATCAATTTGCAGCCACAAAAGCCAGTTGCAGTGTCAGGAAAATAAATTACTATAATAAGAATTTATATAACAGTGATATCACCTCTAAAAGTTCAGTTATATATTTGTTGTGTGTAATCATTTGTTAAACCTCTAGTCTGTCCCAATTTGTTTTTGATAAGCCACTAATATTGTCGGTATTATTCCTTTCCAAGGCTGCTTGTATTGGTTTCTCTTTGTTCTACAGCATTGCATTAATTAAGCTATTTCAATTGAGTAAAGGAATATGTAGCTGAAAATTTCATTGATTGATATTTAAGCAGACAACATTGTAGAATCATTTGAATGCTATGTAGTATGGCAACAGATTTGTATTAGAATAGAAGGGAAGAAAGTAAATGCAAATATTGGCGAACTCATTTTTCCTGTAGGAGTATTGATTTCATTCATCTTACTTGATAGATAGGATGACTAAGGAAAAATTCAAATTAAAAGGCATCAGTTGAACAGACAACAGAAGTATAGCAGAGGAAAGGTGAAATGATAAATGTTACTTTGTTAGAAGAAGAAAAAAATTCAATCCTCTTCATGAGATATTAATCATTTTTCTTGTTCTTAAGCCATCTTAATAAGCATTTGATAAATATCCATTTCTCTAAGAGCAAAATCATGTTTAAAATGTTGGTTCAGGGGTCATGTTTCAAATATTTCATTTCAATAGAAAAACTTTATCAGATTCACTGTGAAATTATTTAACATTTTTGGTTTAACTTTCAAACAGTGATAGGAAAACACTTAAACATTTCTTTTCGAGCAATAGTAAATAACAAAGTCATATACATCACATATATTTTCTCAGTAATAATGAGAGCAGTTGATATTAAATCCTCATACATACATTGATTCCAGTAGATAATATATCATACCAAATGCATATATGTATAGATATAAGTTGAAACTACTCTCAGAAGGATTCTATGATTTTTTTTAAAGGTTTATTTTATTTTCATTGGAAAGTTAGACATACAGAGCGGAGGAGAGACAGAGATGAAAATATTCAGTCTGCTGATTCACTCCCCAGGTGGTTGCAACAGAAGCAGCTGAGTCGATCCGAAGCCAGCAGCTCAGAGCTTCTTCTGAGTCTCCCATGCGGGTGAAGGATGGCCCAACACTTTGGACTGTCCTCGACTTCGTGGCTTTCCTAGGCCACAACCAGGGAACTGGATGAAAAGTGGGACCATCAGAATTAGAACCGGTGCCTATATAGGATCCTGGCACTTGCAAGATGAGGACTTTAGCCACTTGGCCACCATGCCAGGCCCAATATTCTATGATTTTGATATTTGTGTGTAGGGGATGAAAATTGTAAAAAAAAAAAAAGGTTGGAACTATAGGTGTTTACAACTGTCAATACGCATGTCAGCTGTCATACATTTACCTGTTGAAATTTCATGTTCATAATGTCAGTGTTATTTATTTGAAAGGCAGATATGGAAAGGGAGGGAGAGAAAGAGAATCTCACTCATGTCCATTGGTTCCCTTCCCAAATGGACACACTGAGTGGAACTGAGCTATTCGTGTATATTGAAAATGATAAAATAGCAACACTACTATCTCATTTCATATGGAAAGCACATAGATTTATTGAGTGCTGTTATTGGCCAGTTAAGGATGGTAGATCTACTGAAAAACATTTACATAAAATAAAGTCTGTGTACAATTCTAGTGCTGTCTTAAAGCATTGCTATAATAATTATAAAAGTGTATAATTAATATCATAGCAACTAAGCAATATTATATGTGTTTTTAATTGGGAAATTTTTTATCTGATTTATCACTAAAAGATTAAAAATATGAGTTAGAGTAAAAATGAAGTCTTTACAAAGGCATTTTTGATAGTGGAAAAAAGGTAGATGATATCTCAGTGTTACTCTTTTTAAAGATTTATTTAGTTTTTTATTTGAAAGAGTTATAGAGAGAAGGAGAGACAGAGAAGAGACAGAGAAAAGGATCTTCCATGCACTGATTCATCTCCAAGTGGCCATAGCAGCCGGGCTAAGCCAATCCAAACACAGGAGCCAGGAGCCAAGTGCCAGGAGCCAGGAGCTTCTTCCTGGTCTCCAACATTATTGCGGGAGCCCAAAGCGTTGGGCCATCCTCTATTGCTTTCTCAGGCTGCAAGCAAGGAGCTGGATGGGAAGTGGAGTAGCTGGGATATGAACTGGCGTCCAGGTGGGATCCCAGTAGGTGTAAGTCGAGGACCTTAGCCCTCACTTTTACTTTTAAGTTGTACAGTTTTTAGTTCATGATGCTTTATTAAGAATGTTTGAATTACAGAGGGTCAAAGGGAAGGGACAGAGAGAAGTTCTATCTGCTATTTCATTACCTTGTTTAATTACCAACTCTCCCTGTTGACTGAATGGAACCCAAGCACTTGAGGTTTCATTCAGTGCTTTCCAAGTACACTGAATGGGAGCTGCATTGAAAGCGCAGTAGCCATGACTCTAAGCTGAACTCCAACATGGAATGACCACATAAAATGCTGTCCCACAATGGCAGCACCTATTTCATACTCTGCAACAGGAAGTTTATAATATCTCTGTATGACACATTATTTGGCTATTCCCTTCAAAGGGTGGTAAGCAGGACCTTTTTCAGGACACTTTTGTTAGGAACAGGGCCTTGCAGTAGCGGGCGAAAAGGTTGAGCTCCCTTGTGAATACAGTGTAGGAAAGTGGGACTTTATAGCCACAAAGCAGAGTGGGCATCAGTAGATGGAAATTTTCTGATGGCAGGGGTTAGGACGATCCTGGCTAAACTGATTAAACAGGGTTCTTGAAGACTGCACAGCGTGTGATTGTACATCAACCCAGGGATGGCAGAAGATGGGGAACTCTATCAGATACTAAATGTTGCAAGGTTTTTGCTAAATCAAAATCCCTTGCTAAAGGAATTTATTTTATTTTTAGGATTTATTTATTTGTATTGGAAAGGCAGATTTACAGAGAGGAGACAAAGAGAAAAAATATTTTCCATCCGCTGGTTCATTCATCAAGCGGCTGCAATGGCTAAAGCTGAGCCAATCTGAAGCAGGGAGCCAGGAGTTTCTTTGAGATCTTCCACGTTGGTGCAGGGTCCCAAGGCTTTGGGCAATCCTCTACTGCTTTCCCAGGCTATAAGCAGGAAGCTGGATGGTGAAGTGAAACTGCTGGGGAATGAAAGGACACCCATATGGGATCCTAGCACTTGGAAGGCAAGGATTTAACCACTGGGCAATGGCACGGGGCCTGAAAATGAATTGAAAGGGAAGAGTATGGACAGGCTGAGGAAAAAGCTTTAGGGACCAGTGCTGTAGTGTTGTGGATGCAGTGCCAATATCTCATGTGGGCAACGGATTCTGTCTAGGCTGCCTTATTTCTGACCAAGCTCCTTGTTAATGTGCCTGGAAAAGCAGCAAAGGACGGCCCAAATGTTTGCATCTGGCCTCTGACTTCAGATTGGCTCAGTTCCAATCAGTGTGTCCATTTGGGGAAGGAACCAATGGACATGAGTGAGATTCCCTCTCTCTCCCTCCCTTTCCATATTTGCCTTTCAAATAAATAACACATTCTAAAAGAAATAAAAGGCTTTAGAGACAAAACAGCAGTTAAACCAAGTAAAACTTTTTTTAACAAACATGATAGTATACCAGTAAATAAAGCACTATTGTTTGTTGTTGTTGTGGCTCAGAAAATAATACTATAAAGTAATGGCTTCAGAATCAGAGTTTGTCTCAGATTTTTCTACTCCCTTCTTATTTCCTTTTCCACTTTCTGTCCTATCCACTTATGGAAAACCATGCAAACTAAAATTTCTCTTTCACAAAGATACTGAAACTGGGACCACTTTAGATGAAGAAAAGACAAAGTACAAACATCATCTTTCACAACTTTGTGTCTTGGGAGCTGACCTTAAAGAAATCATCTAACCAACATTGTATGATAGGCCCCAGACATCCTGAAGGAGTGCCATCATACACTTGAGGTTGGGGGAGAAATGCTACCGCTGATAGAACAAGAAGAATCTGAAGGGCCTGGCGTGGTGGCCTGGCGGCTAGAGTTCTTGCCTTGAGTGCGCCATATGGGAGCCATATGGGTGCCTTGAGCGCCATATGGGCGCTGGTTCTAGTTCCGGCAGCTCCACTTCCCATCAGCTCCCTGCTTGTGACTTGGGAGGGCACTCAAGGATGGCCCAAGACCTTGGGGCCCTGCATTCGTGTGGAAGACCTGGAGGAAGTTCCAGGCTTCTGGCTTCGGATTGGCACGGCACCGGTCATTGCAGTCACTTGGGAAGTGGGTCATCGGAGGGAGGATCTTCCTCTCTGTCTCTCCTCCTCTTTTCTGTTTATTTGACTTTGCAGTAGAAAAATGAATGAATCTTTGAAAAAAAGAAGAAGAAGAATCTGAAGAGATAGTCCTCCTTTGTTTCCCTACTGAACTAATTACTATTAGGTCATATGCGATTTTTGCAATCATATTTTAAGTGACTGCTTCATTGATGTGTTTTATATATATATGAAGAATGATTCCCTTGGGTCTTTGTGTTTTGAATCTGAATGTTTTCAGGTCACCAAATATATGATCAAAGAACTGTGTTAAGCTTTTTTTTTGCTAACCTGTCTTGTTACAGAGTTTTGGCCATGACCCTTTATGATGGACAGGAAAAGAATCATTTTTCTTTTTACTCTTAAATCTCCTGTTTGCAAGTTCTGTTACAATTGAGAAAGATCATGTCATGGCCCAACAAAACCTGAAAGAAAGAAATTGAGCTCTTTAATGGTGAAATGCAAACCTCATGCAGTGACAATGATACAGAATTTTCTTACTGATAGTACAGTCCTCCTGCATTCTCCCTCGTTCATTTGGAATTTGCCCACCAGGTAAGGGAAATAGAATCAAAGATTCAGCCTTTTTCTCTACACAGGTTTATCTTAAATGAAGCAAAACCAGCAAAAATTTCTGGAGTTTAGCCATTTTTGCAAATACAGATAAAGAGGAAAAATCTGTCCTGGGAGTGCTAATCATCATAAAATATTTTCTAAAGGGCTAATGACAATAGCTTTTTCCAAGTTAGATTGAGATGGTCTGAGATGCTTTATTGATTAAGGTGCAGAGCCAGCAATTATCTCCTGTGGGTTTTAGCTGCTGGAGATATTTAGTTTGTGCCATTTAGACATGGCTATTTGTCAGTATACTCAGAGAAATAGGACTATTCTTTATTGCTGCGCATGATCACTAATTACAAAAGGCAATCTGCTAACATTCAGAGAATGTTACATGTATTTCATTTCATTTAATGGAAACTATTGTTTCCTTTGTGCTTTTCATTCAAAATTGCAAACATTAGCTCTGGATATGCATCTGCAGTGTTACACACAGAATAATTTGCACCAGATAATGTGGATGTTTGACTACTTTATTTAGTCAAATTGGATCCAGTAATTAGTACTGTTGTAAGACCCTGTTAAATGTGGAAAACAATCTATATGTAATAGTGGAAAGGAGCTAAAACATGATGCTGTCCCTTGAGTATGCTGGTGATGTTTTGTTTAAAGAGAGTTTACTAATGCTGAAAAATTTCCTGCATGTTTTCTTTAGTAAGCATTGCTTTTATGTTATGTTATGTTATGTTATTTTATTTTAGATTTATTTATTTTTATTGGAAAGTCAGATATACAGGGAGGAAGACCTTATGTACATTGATTCACCCCCCAAGTTGCCACAGTGGCTGGAGCTGAGCCAATCCAAAGTCAGGAGCCAGGAGCTTCCTCTGGGTCTCCCATGTGGATGCAGGATCCCAAGCCTTTGGGCTGTTCTCAACTGCTTTTCCTGGCTACAAGTAGGGAGCTGGATGGGAAGCAGGGCTGCTGAGACACAAACCAGTGCCCATTTTGGATCCCAGCTATGGCACCAGGCCCAATAAGCATTGCTTTTAAAATGGAATGCAAACATATCACAAAAGCATAGTTACCTGTGACTGTCTATTTATCAGTACATTTTAGATGGATTATGTTACGCTCTTTGATAAACTAGTATACCCCTGAATTCTTAGCTCTCTCTCAATTAAATCTGACTGAATGTAATCATCCTACTTTAATCATGTATATATGTCTATGTCTAAATGTAAAATCTGTAAATGCATTCATTGTCTTCTAGTACATTTGAACCGATGGAATATCTTGTAAGTTGGCCTAGTTACAGAGGGGTGATATGAGATCCGAATAGCTATGGTTGACTCTTAATAACAGTCCTCATATTAAAAACTAGGGCTAGAATGACAACATTTTTCCAATGCAGGATCTTTTTTTTTTTTAATTGCACTTGATCAAGTAAACTCTCAGATATGGAAGCAGATAGTATTTTCTTTGTTTTATTTAACACCGTGTTACTTAACTTTGTATTACTTAACACTTAAGAACTATACTTGTAGGGCTTGGCGGCATGGCCTAGTGGCTGAGGTCCTCGCCTTGATCCCATATGGCCGCTGGTTCTAATCCCGGCAGCTCTACTTCCTCTCTGTCTCTCCCCCTCTCAGTATATCTGATTTTGTAATAAAAATAAAATAAATCTTTAAAAAAAAAAAGCAAAAAAAAAAGAACTATACTTGTAAAAATATTTCATGAAAAATGTAATTTAAGATTTAATTTCCTTACAATTCTGTGTGTAAATATACTGCTTTTGCTAAAGAAAAAACTATATAATGCAATATGTCATTCATATTTTGTTGTATGCTTTTGTCTAGTTGTAATACTTTTCTGTGATTTAGGGAAGACTTTTCCAATTCTAATTGAATTCAACTTAAAATTCAAGTAGTCCCAAGATTTTAAAACATATACTGGATGAGTAACATGTGCTCTTAATTTATGGCACAAATAAAATTTTGAGCATGATGGCCAATTTTGGAAAAGGTTAAGGATTACAAAATAAGGAGAAGTGAAAAAACCTGTTGCTTTTTAATGCTGAATAGTTTTAAATGATGCTATGTGGCTGCTTAATCTTATAGCACTGTGTGCTTTGTCACAATATCGCTAAACCTTGTCACTGTAATCTGCCTTAAGAGTTGGTTGCCGTTAGAATATTGCCTGTGCAAGTAGAAACAAATCATTGTCAACAATTTTCATTGAAATATTCTTTTCTTTCTTTTTCATTTTGTAGTCTTCTGTATATGGTAGTGTTAGTGTGTTTCTCTCGATTAGCCCCATAAAACTTCTTTTACTTTCTCCCTTTCTCCCTTTCTGTACTGAAGCTCCTAGGTGCTCTGACGATTAAGAGCTCCAGATTCACAGGATGGCTAAGATAGATAGGCATATCACAGATTAGCAGTGATGCCAGATACTCATTCTTAGTGCTTCTGAAGTAGAAATGGCTTCACCATTTGGTAACCTAGTTTTCCGTTGAAACTGGTGACCTTAATTTTTCTCCAACAAAATGTGGTATGGTTTTGTTGATATGGCTTACATTTCTTTGATTCAGATTTCTTACAGGAAAATTCAGGGGTTTCTGGATTCAAAGAAAGAGCGGGGGGGGGGGTACGTGACAATTGATTGAGATCTTTAAGGAATTGTAGAGACACAAATAGAACTTAAGAAATCAACCATAAAGAGTCCCTGAAGTAGTTGATAGCCTAGTAAATACAAGAACTAAAAATTCATGCATCTTTGATACTCTAGGGAAAAGTAAGTTTAAGAGCATTAACACTTATATTAGATCTCTTTGCATGCAAAGGAACCCAAAATGAAAAGTTGATTGATCTGGTCATCACAAGTTCATCTAAATGCTCAATATACAAAGAAAGCTGCAACATGTGGGTCCTTCAAGAAGCTTGGGGTCAGAAAATAATGGAATTAACAGATATTTTTCTTGGAGAAAGATGTTTTGCAATCCATGCATATGTTTTTAGTAATTACATTTTTCTTGAACTTTCTGAATGCTCATCATACTTTCCCAACCTACCTCTTCATGTTTTCAGGGCTTTTACTGATCAAATCAAGATAGCATTGTTCCTTTGCTTCAATCTTCACTTAAAATCAAGTTTATTAATATGGGACATAGCCCAGGACGGCTCAGAGGTAGTCAAGTGTAGCATTCATGTTGTTATTTCTTGTAGATACAACCATGTTAACAGATACTCTTTGTTTTAAAACTGGATTCCTCAGAAAATTGTGTCCTGACTTACTAAGGTACATCATAGATAACCTAAGGGTAAAAGAATGGTATTTAAAGGACTCCGTACTGTTCTATAGTGCTCTACTGGGATTGAACTAATAAAGGGATTTGTGGAAGATAATGAAGGGATACTAGACTTATAGTTTTAAGGTTTAGATACCAATTTATAAATGACATAGATTCTAGGATGTTAAGAATCTGAGATGTTCTTGTCCCTTTTTTAAAATTTTACTTCTTTATATTATTTTCTTTATATGATACAGTTCCATAGGTCCCCAGAATTCCCTTATCCCCTCCCTAATTCCCTCTCCCCTCACTGAGTTCCCCTGTATCATTACTATTGTATAGTTCTTCATACACAGTCATATGTCCATTATTGCGGGCATGGACAATGGCACAGAGTCCAGCATCCTATTGTCAAGATACAGCAAACTGGTTCAGTGGGAGTCCATCTTTGTCTGGAAGTAGAAATGCATACTGCATTGTACTCTCACATCTGGATATGAGACATTACACATTTACTATACATCCCCTTAAATGAAGAGCCACAATACAAAACCAGCAACAGGAAGAAAAAATAGACATTTACAATGCCATGAATTAAATATTCATGCTACTAGGTATGATAGTCTCCATTACACAGTTACTATACATCCCCTTAAATGAAAAGCCACAAAACATAATCAAAAACAGAATAAAAAAAAGAAATTAACACTACCATGAAGTTAAATAACACGCTACTGAATGACTAATGTGTTGCTGAAGAAATGAAAAAGAAAACCTTGAATGTAAAGGGCTTAAACTCGTCAACCAAAAGTCAAAGATTAGTAGACTGGATTAAAAAATAAAAAAACATGTATTTGTAGCCTACAGGAGACAAATTTCACCAACAAAGATCAGCAGAAACTGTATCTCATGGTTTTTGATGTTTTTGTTAGTTTCATCTCTTCAAAACACTTTCTTCTGATTAAATTATTCAATGACTCATAAATCATACAGTGACATCATTTTGTTCAAGAAGGTTCCTGATTTTCTTTTTCATTTCTTCAGTGACACATTGTCGTCCCTATCTTTTTAAAGTTTAGTGTTGAACTGCTGTTTATTGATGGTACTTTGTGAATCATTTATGTTACTAATCTGGTTGTCTATTATTTAGTAGAACTGACCTAATCACATGCATAGTTTCAAGTAAATTTAACTTTCATAATATATCTCTACAAACTTAATTGAAACTGTCCAAGTCTAATTTATCTTCAAATTGCATAAGTTGTATATATAGTATACTGTTGATATATAGTAGTACTGTTGACTAAAATGAAACTCATAAATGACATAGCCTTAAATTGGCATAATCAACTATGCTTTTCAAATGTTCATGATAATTTGTAATTTATCTTTGAATATTGCTTGTGTTTGTTGTAAATTGGAAACTGAATGAAAATCATGGAAGTAAAAAATGGAGTAAAAATAGTCTGAATAATATGTGCTCTCTCACATAATGTAACGTAATAAAAAAAGATAATGTAAAAAAATAATATGTGCTCTCTAAATTCCTAGAGCAGCTTGCTCATTTATATTTTTTTGTTTGTTTTTCAGTTAAAGGTCTCTCTTTCATCATATTTTCTGTTTGTATTCTCTCCCTGTTAAAGAGATGTGTCTATCACACAGCATTATGGGTTTTTGCAGGCCTGTTTTCGAAGTCTTATGACATCTGGTATTCTTTACATCCTGTTCTGATATTCCATTACTGCATAAAATATTCTGAAATTCAATTTTCTAGAATAGCTTAAAGCAATAATGTGATTGTGATTAATAGGAAAGTAACAGTAGTGTATCTTGATTTCCTGTGTTAATAGAAAAGAAAAGCCTCAGTGTATAAAGAAGGTGAATTCAGCTGAAGTTCAAGATTGTGTGCTGTGGAAGTTCATGTAGAGATAGGGTTGAACTGTGGGCCAGTTGACATCTCCAGGTTGCAAGAATTGGGTAGTGCCTGGAGCCATGCAGACCCTGAGGAGTCTATTGTCTTTCCACAGTCTTGACATCAGGCATCCTATCTCAGGTACCTGAGCATTACAATTTACAACACTGAGAGTTACGTGTATTCTACAACTACATGCACGTCACCGTTATATGGCAGACATTGATCTACAAGTCACATGGATATACTAGGTTCCTAAACTAAGAACATGTGGTCCCTATTTGCAAATGGCAGGTATCATTACACTCCTAATTAGACGCTGTGAGTCCCATCAAATGAATGGCGCAGGCTGTGAGGGCTGCAGGTCATGTGGAACCTGCCATTGTGTGGATACTGGAAGTGCATTATAAGTCCAGCCTTACTAGTCAGGTCAGCACCCTGGGGTCTTAATTTCCAGGGCCATGTGGTTTTCTGGATTATGAGACATCCCTTATCATGTGGTAAGCTTTGTGAATGTGTGGGACAAGAACTTGTCAAAAATTTGACCAGGGAGTTCATCTCTGATCTATGTGGCATATTGGTGATGCAGGAGGACCTACTTACAAGGGAGCTTCTTCATACAGATACCAGGTCTTTCTTCAAATGACATGTGGTTGTTCAGGCCTTTTCCTTATGCGTTGGACTTATCATGGCATGATAGTTAACAGACATCTTACATGATAGTTAACTTCCCCAAAATGGAGGTTCTGAAGTGCCCAAACAGAAATTAAAATATTTTGCATGGCCTAATTTCAGAACTGGTTGTCATTTCTCCCACTTTGAATAGGTAAAGCAAGTTTGGGGACTGACTCCATTTTTCAAGGAGGGCATGATATGCATATATAAGAGGGAAGGAACTATTGATGGCTGTCTTGGAGATATGTTACCTTTTACCCAAGGCTTTTGAAAGCAGCTTTATGTTTTGTTTATTTTTACTTTTTCACTGCTTTTTATAGTGTTTCATATATAACTAGGTTCACTCAATAAATAAATATCATTCTTGTAAACAGAAGGTTGAATATCCCTTTTGAATAAAGAAATTGAATTAAAAAATTGAGGTCTGAACACCTCTACCTGGCATCAATTGCTGGTACTTCAAAACCTGTGTTAAAATGAAGCTTACAAAGTAACTCATTGTCAAGACTTCCTTATTCTTGTCATTGTAGAGGTCATTGTGGATGAACGTCTTAAAATCGTTGATTTCACTTTGTACATAGACTTTCATCTTCATCAATTATTTTAATCAATCCTATCATTCTGTCATCTGTGCTTGTCTTTGCATTACAGTGACCACCATATATTTAAGATCTACTAACTTTTTTTTTTTACTGTTAAAATAGCTTCCCCAGTTTCTTGGTTCAAAGCTTCTGCGTCATCTAATTTAATTTCTGAGTGCTGCTGAATTTTTCTGATGACCAGCTCTGATCAAATCACCTGACCAACAACATATTGTTGTGAATGAAATGCCGTGTTGTAGGTATTTGATCATTTCCATATTGTTTTGCGTAAGTCTTCCTTTCTTTCCAATTGTAGTTGAGCACTAGGTTTTCACCCTTGTTAGAGAACAAAATATCCTTTTATTGGTTACGATAGCTGCTATGTTATCCATCTTTTATAATGGCATTTGCTTTATTTTGTTTCTATCTTTATCTTCACTTAGTCCATGTATAATTTTTTCACTGAATGTATTATTGTGTGTTTATACTTTCAGAACCCAATATGGTTTCTCACGTATGATGTTTGAAGTATTTAGTAAACAGATGAAAAAAAAGAATGGATGTTCTAGCATTGCTATTGTCCAGATAAATTATGTGAAAGTGTACACATTAGAGAAAACTGAATTATGAGACAGGCTTTGACAACTTCTGTTTTTATCATTCAATATTATATCTCTATGGACCTTTAAATTTAACTTCTGAGGTTACTATTTAGTAAGTATCAGTCACATTTCCTTTTTAGAGGGACTCTTTACATTATGGTACATAGTCTCTTTCACAATGTCATGCAAATAGCTATGAACTTCTTTTTGCTGTATTTAAAATTATATACATGACCTAAATGATGAAAAGATGCTTTCCTGGGTTTGTTTTTCTCTACTCTTTTTGGTAGTATTACAGAAGGTTACAGTGGATTTTATATATTTTGTGTGCTTTTCAATTTATATAGTCTATTGTTTACCATAGAGATCAAAATATCATATTTTAGCAACAATGTTTTATAGATTTGATCACAATGAAAAAAGAATATGGATAATAAAAATGTTTCTTCTACATGCATGTATTTTTGTCTTTGTGTATACAGAGCAAGTATAATGTTTTGCCTTTCTCTTTGCTAATTCACTTTGAAATCTTAGAAGCTCTTACTTAATTTTACTATTTATTGTTTAAAAATGTTTCAGAAAAAAATCATGGAGAAAATGGTAAGAGAAATGAAGAGAACAACTTTGTGATAATCCCAGGCAAACCTCTGAACTTTTTGAGTTCTTTGTATTACTTTCAAAATAATGATGTGGATTTTTACCTTAGGAGTTGACATATCCACTCGGACACTTGTGTTCCAAATTGGAAAACATGAGTTTGATGACCAGTTCTAAATTCTGAGCCCAACTTCCTGTTAATGAAGACTCTGGGAGATGGTACTCCTGTTTCCGGTGTTGGGGGCGATCTGCACTGGGTTCCCGACTTCTAGCTTTATCCCTGGCCCAAACTGTGGCCTTTGTGGACATTCCAGGAATGAACCAGCAGAAGAACAGTCTTTCAGTCCCTTACTCCTGTTTTATTGTTTGCATGTCTTTCAAATATGTTTTAAGGGTTTTAAGAAAGAAAGGGAAAAAAAAGAAAAGAACACCAGCTGTTGTTTGCTGTTCTGCTAAATCTGAGAGAGCCTTTTTTTTTTTTGTACTTTACTTTGAGTTTTCTGTGATGATAACAAGGTTTTATTGTGATGACTGTTACCATCCTTGTTACTCATTTTCACTCTAGATGATTCACAGAGCAATGCTCACTGGGGCCAACAAAATATACCTCTTACTGATAGACTAGAAGAAGCTTCATTACCATGGCAATGATGTGGAATTCCTTTTTTTTTTTTTTAATCTTTTACAGAAGAGAAACTGAACTATCTTTGCATTTAATTATGAAAATTTGAAAACAGTGTTTCATTACAAAGCAATCCAGGTCATATGTTTTTTTGTGATTCCTTTTCCTCGCCTACAGCTTGCTGTGTGCCTTGGCTATGCCACTCTCACTTCCTTCCTTAGGATCTCTGTATCACTCCTCTTGTCCCTTCCTGTACTGAACTCCTTCTAATTCTTGGACAAAGCTAAAAACTCTCTCCCCTACATGCACTATTCTTTCTCTCATCCAACTAACATCTTGCTTCATTTTAGAGGTCACTTTTTTTTTAATTATTTATTATTTTTACTTCATTAATTACATTGTATTATGTGACACAGTTACATAGGTACTTGGGTTCTCCCCACCCCTCCCCAAACCCTCCCCCCATGGTGGATTCCTCCACCTTGTTGCATAACCACAGCTCAAGTTCAGTTGAGATTCCCCCATTGCAAGCGTATACCAAACATAGAGTCCAGCATCTTATTGTCCCGTCAAGTTCAACGGCTTCTTAGCTATACCCTCTCTGGTCTGAAGACAGAGCCAGCAGAGTATCTTCCCAGTCAATGGAAAGCTCCAACATACCATCAGCGAAAATTTCCATCACCATGGAATTAATTGACATAGTAATGAGTAACCAATATGTTAAAAGTAAATGCGAGTTCCCAGCCACCTTCTGTGACCACCTCACCTACTCTTCAATTTTAGTTTATACACAACATATAACATTCATAACATAACATGTTATACATAACATCATATCATCTTAAATTAAGGCAAACATGTGGCATTTAACCTTTTGGGATTGGCTCATTTCCCTTAGCATTATGGTTTCCAGTTTGGCCCATTTGGCCACAAAGAACTGCATTTTGTTTTTTTTTTAATAGCTGAGTAGTATTCCATGGAGTAGATGAACCATAGCTTTCTTATCCAATCCTCTGTTGATGGGCATTTTGGTTGCTTCCATGTTTTTGCAATTACTGATTGTGCTGCTATGAGCATAGGAGTGCATGTTGGTTTCTCATAAAACAAGTGTTCTGGATATATTCCTAGGAGTGCTATTGCTGGATCATACGGTATGTTGAATTTGAGTTGTTTGAATATTCTCCATACTGATTTCCATAGAGGCTGTACCAGCCTGCAGCCCCACCAGCAGTGGAGTAGGGATCCCTTTTCCCCGCAACCTCACCAACAAGTGTTGTTGGTGCTTTTATTCATGTGGGCCAGTCTTACTAGCGTTAGGTGGTACCTCATTGATGTTTTAGTTTGGATTTCCCTTATTGCCAGGGAACTTGAGCATTTTTTCATATGTTTATTTGCCATTTGGGTTTGTTCCTTTGTGAAGTGTCTGCCCGTTTCCCGTGCCCATTTCTTGAGTGGCTTGTTTGTTTTGACATTTTGGTTGTTAGAGGTCACTTTCTTAAGCGGACATTCTTTGAGTATCAGAATAGAAGAAAAGTTCCAGTTCTATGTTCACCCAGACAACTTTGTATTCCATCATAATCATAAGAAAAACAGAAACTATTCCCTAAAGTCTTTCTCCTCTCACTGAACTACACATTGTAGAATCAGAAGGCAACAGACTCTACTATTTTATTGATTAATCTTTCCCAGTGACCTACCATAGGATCTAGTATTGTGTAAGTTTTCAATGCTTGTTTAATGAATAAATGAGGACTTCAAAGAGTTACAATTTACTTCACTATCCTTGGATATACACTCAGGGAATCTGCTGTGTTTTCTTTTTTTTTTTTTTAAGATTTATTTTTATTGCAAAGTCAGATATACAGAGAGGAGGAGAGACAGAGAGGAAGATCTTCCGTCCGATGATTCACTCCCCAAGTGAGCCGCAACGGGCTGATGCGCGCCGATCCCATGCCGGGAACCTGGAACCTCTTCCGGGTCTCCCACACGGGTGCAGGGTCCCAATGCATTGGGCCGTCCTCGACTGCTTTCCCAGGTCACAAGCAGGGAGCTGGATGGGAAGTGGAGCTGCCGGGATTAGAACCGGTGCCCATATGGGATCCCGGGGCTTTCAAGGCGAGGACTTCAGCCGCTAGGCCACGCCGCTGGGCCCGAATCTGCTGTGTTTTCAACGGTACTAATATTATTTACTTTATACACAGTTCTGTAATGAGAGATTTCTTTTATCCTTTGTGGTTATGTCAAAAAGACCCAACTTCACATTCACATGATGTGGTAACATGTAAGTAAGTAGAGGGGGTGGATAACATTTAACTTATAGCAGAACCAGTTTTATGAAGGTGTTTAAGGCATTTAAGGCCTTTTGTTCCCTTTCAGCTTAAACACAGTTCTCATTTAATATAATTCATTTTCTCAATATTAATTAAATTTGCTGTAGTAAGAAGTGAGAGGATATCTGTTTTTTTTTAAAAAAATACAGAAGGTATTTGCCTTATTACTATATTCTTATAGCAGGGTTGTGCAAACCTCTACTGGTGTAAAGTATTAGCAGGTAGCAGAGAAAAAATTAACAAGTGGGTAAGAAACAAAAAATAAAAATAGGAACTTTGGAGTCAGATCTCGACTTGAGCTATATAACTTTCACTTATTTCTGTGACTTGAGGAAATTCTTTAAATTTTAGTATCTGCATTTATGAAATAAGTATATTAAAACTTATGATGGCCTGCTTGAAGTGAAAGTATAAGAGATTATGTGAAAAAAATGGAGAGGTTAGACTTTTCTGATCATTAGTACCTCTTATAACTGAGTAAAGAAAGAAAAGGAGAAACTGGGGGAGGCAAACAGAAAACAAATAGAAAAGGGGAAGAAAGATATTTGGTTAAGAACAAGGCTAGCTTGATAAATTGAGATAGCAATTACTGCAGTGGAAGGTGGAACAACCATAAGAAAAACTATAATATGTTGTGCAAAAATCAGTGTCATGTTCTGGCTTTTCGTCTACCTCACCAAATCTGTGTGTTGCCGACATAGCTCCCAATACTTCTGAATGTGACTGGAATTGCAGATGCAGCTGTTAACAGAGTGATATAAATTAATGAGGTTAAATAGGTGTGCCTTAATCTAGTCTGACTGCCTTACTAGAGATATGGACACTGACAACATAAAGAAAGTAGCAACTATATGAATATATATATCTATATCTATATCTATATATAGATATAGATATATATATATATATTTAAAGTGAGAAGACAACCATCTGTAAAACCAGGATGTGCTCTACCTTCAAACCAGAGATGGTCTCCCCAACAAGCCATTGAACTTATCTGAACAATAAGATGCTGGGCTCTATGTTTGGTATATGCTTGCAATGAAAGAATCTCAACTGAACTTGAACTGTGGTAATGCAACAGGGTGGAGGAATCCACCATGGGGGGAGGGTTTGGGGAGGGGTGGGGGGAATCCCAGTACCTATGAAACTGTGTCACATAATGCAGTGTAAAACTGTGTCACATAATGCAATGTAATTAATAATAATAATAATAAAAAAACAGGATGTAGACTAGAGAGAAAACCACACTGTTAACCCATGAACTCCAAGCCTGTAAGGAAATACATTTCAGCCAATCAATTTGGAATATTTAGAGAAGACATGTAACTGCAATGCTTGCATGACTTTTAAAAATAACCTCATGGTAAATGATATATGAAAATACATAGGGGGTAGCAAGATCAGGGCAGGATGCTGTACTCTGAAATGGAGATAGAGAGTGGTGGGACACAGGCAGGTGTTGTGCAAAGTTCGAGAAAGAAAATTGCGACGTTAGGTGAGCAGAGTTCACAGGACTATGGATGGCAGCTAGAGCTATGAGGATGAAGAAAATATTGCTGAAAACGCCCAAAATTGCAGCCCACAGCCCTCAGGCCACAACCTGCAACCCTAGAGAATGATAAGCTGAAAGTGAACTTCAGGGAGGCATCCCAATCCATGGATAATGATCCTGTGGATTTGGAGATGACACAGACTGAGTAGGCAGAATCCTGTGAGAGCCTCACTAACTCATACCCTTTTCAGAGCCTGAGCACTTGGCAAAAACCCACAGGAGCAAAACATTGTCGTTAATACCTGTGGAGGGAGGCAAAACTGAGAGGAAGTCCAAGGGCTTCAGAAAGTCCCAGGTAAGTACTTCCACGTCATTGGGTAGCCAGGGTCACCTGAGGGCAGGATTTAGGAACCTAGGGACACAGAGACTAGAATTAGATTGCTACATGGATCCTGGCAAATAAGCCAGAACTAAAAGTCAAACGCATTTGCATAGGAAGAATTTAGGATTCTATTGCATGGATTCCAACACCTGGAGTGAATGGAGTGAGAACTGAACACTGCCCAGGTAAAAGCAGGCAATCTAAGTGAGATCAGCTTACTCAGGAACAGTCTGGCAGGACCACTTTAGGTGTGCGCACTTGGGCACTACAGCAGGGAGTCAGAGAGTGGTGCAACTGCAGGTGCCTTCAGGACAGATTTGGTAGCAGCCTCAGGAGAGGCAGAAAAGAGTAAAGTTCCTACCTGCAGATGGTTTCACAGGGCCACGAACCACAAGTGGGACGATACAAAGTATATCACTGTATCAGAAATGCAGCTCTATGGCTCGGCAATGGCTTTGACATCTTCTTCAATACCTGTCTCAACGTCTGCAGCCTCAAAGAGAAATCCAGTCCAAAAATTACAGCACCAGGGCCCGGAGTGGTGGCCTAGTGGCTAAAGTCCTTGCCTTGAAAGTGCTGGGATCCCATACGCGCACCGATTCTATTTCCCATCCTTGTGATCTGAGAAAGCAGTAGAGGATGGCCCAAAGCCTTGGGACCCTGCACCCACGTGGGGAGCTGGAAGAGGCTCCTGGCTCCTGGCTTTGGATTGGCGCAACACCGACCGTTGCTGTCAGTTCAGACGGAAGACCCCTTCCTCTCTGTCTCCCCTCCTCTCTGTATATCTGACTTTGTAATAAAAATAAATAAATCTTTAAAAAAATACAGCATCAAATCACTCTCTGTGGAAATTAGCTCTGAACAAAAATGGCTCAAACTCATCAATCAAAAAACATAGGTTAGCAGACTAGATTAAAAAAAAAATAGGACCCTTAAGTAACTGCCCATAACTAACAATAATCTAGTCCTTATTGTACTCTCATTAGTGCCATGCAGGACACATGCTGGTATTTATTCCTACATGAAGATGTTGGATACTGTTTTTCACCAACCTAATGTCAAACTGATACATTTGCTACATGTTCATTGAATTCATGGGGATGAAGGTTTACCGTTTTTTTCTACCCATGGTAGTCTGTACATAAGGGGATGCATAATGGAAGTGTAGTAAAAATTAATGTTATAGGTAGAAACAGAGAGAAGTATGCCTCATGCATGCAGTTCAAGGATGGACCCACAGAGAAATGGCTGATAATCTCCTATGTTGTTGGGAGACACCTCAGTGGCAGCATGATGGATTTGTGAAAATTCACAAAAGTCACCCAATATAAGACTAGAGGAGAGAACAGTGGAGAGGGGAAGGAATTTAAGTAGGGGAAATGGAAATCCCAGTGCCTATTAAACTGTGTCATAAACTACTACTGCTACTACTACTAATAATAATAATAATAATAAGGACCCATCTATCTGTTGCCTACAAAGAGGCACATCTCACCACCAAACGCACACAGAAACTGAAAGTGAAAGTGGATATTTCACAAAAATGGAAAGGAAAAGGGAGCTGGTGTAACCATTGTAATATCAGATGATACAGACTTCAACGTGTAAAGCATTAAAAATAGATTAAAGTAGGCACTGCATAATGATAAAAGGGATCTATCTAGTAAGAAGAAATAACCATAATAAAAATATATGCATTCAGATGATGGACATATGAGTTGGTTCCATCACTTAGCAATTGTTCATTGAGCTGTTGTAAACGTGAGAGTACACTGATTTAATTTGCTTTGGGTGAAGTCCCAGAGTGAAATGGCAGGATCCTCAGACCCATCTGTCTGATTTCTGAGAATTCTGCTGTCTATAGAGATACTTGAGTTCACTCTATTCAGTGTGTGTCCCTTGATTTTTTTCTAGCCTGAATGGCTTTAACTAGGATTTCAAGAATTACATTGAGAAGTAATGGTGAAAGTGGACATCGTTTATGCTTTTGTTTTTATTGTTAGGTCTGGTATTAGGATGGAAAGTCTTACTTGGTTTTAATTTCCATTTGCATAATATAGCTTTTCCCATCCTTTTATTTTTAGTTGGTATGTATTTGTGTGTTTCTTGTAAGAAGTATATATGTTGGTCTTCATTTTAATCCACTCATTTAATCTGTATCTTTTAAATATGTAGCTATTTGAAAGGCATTTTAGATAGAGAGAGAGGAGGGGAGAGAGAGAGAGAGAGAGAGAGAGAGAAACCCACTGGTGCACTCCTGAAATGGCTGCAATGGCAAGGGCTGGGCCAGGACCAAGCCAGGAGCCTCTTCCAGTTTCCCCACATGGATGCCATGTGGTCACATTGGTCATTTCTGTCTGAACTTTGATGGGCACACCAGCTGGGAGCTGGATTGGAAATGGAGCAGCCAGGAATTGAACTGGTGGCTATCTGGGATGCTTCTGTTACAGCTAGTGGCTTAGCCTGTTATATTATAATGCAGGCCCCCAGTCTGAATTTTCAGCTAGAAGAATATAGCCTATTTTTATTCAGAGCTATTATTGATAAATACTGTTTTTTTTCCTGTCATTTTCCTATATTTTAAAATTTTTTTTATTCATGTATTTTTTATTTCATTTTATGACACAGTTTCATAGGCTCTGGGATTCCCCCAACCTCTCCATAAAGCCCTCCCCCCATATTGAGTTCCTCCATATTGTTGCAGTAGTTGATATTCCACTTAACTCCAGTGAGAATGGCCTGTATGGAGAATGCTTATGCAAGTGAAACTTTGATATGCCATATGACCCAATTATCTCACTCCTGGGAATATATCCAAAGGAGTGTGATCTGCATTTCAGAAACCAATATATAATCCTATATATAGCAGCACAATCCACAACAGCGAAAATATGGAAACAACCCAGATGCCTTTTGAAAGAAGAATGGGTAAAGAAACAGTGGTGCACCTACTTCATGGAATTCTATACAGCCATTAAAAAGAATGAAATTCTACCACTTGCAACAAAATGATCCCAAGTGGAGGCCACTGTATTCACTGAAATAAGCTATTCCCAACAGGCAAATAGCATATGCTCTCTCTGTTATAAGTCAACCTTCATACAAAGCAGCTTTCTGTTGCCTAACTGACCTTAGCCTGATTCTCATTCTGTGGATGCAACCAGCAGCTTAGCCATGTCTTCAATGTTACTTTCCCTGTTGCTTGTTGTGGAAAACTCTAATTGACAAAATTAATGTCTTTGTGTTTGCTTTCATTTATCATTGCTATTTAAATTATTATATCATGATATAATATAATGGAAAATGCGATTTTCCATTATACTGTTTTTTAGATATATTACTCCCCCCATTTGTTTTGCATTTTGTAGGAAGTGTACTGTACTTATCAATTGAACCTGTGGAAAGACTGTTTGAAGATAAATTCCAGAGTCTGGGGGGTCAGGGAAATTCTTGTTCCCTCTGTTGATAACTAGCTTTAGAGACCTTCTTTTATCAGGACCACAGACTTTCACCTATAGTAAGAAAAATTTGAGTAAATTAACTTTTTAAAACAATTATAATGAATGATTGAATAGTTGGAAATATTTTATGTACTAAATATGTTACTAATAGCAGTAGCAACCGAATCTTGATCTTCAAATCCACAGAGCATTGCTTTTCTTTCTTGTTATAAATTTTCGGTAATCACAAGAAGTGTTTTTAAGACATTATTTTAAGATTTAGGGGCCAGGAAAAGATAATCTGTGTTCATTCCTCATTAAATGTGTTCAGTAGAAAAAAAAATGTCAGTACATTTGAAATTCCTCTGATTTCAGTACATAAGGTGCTCAGACGTTTGTTGACTGTACTACATTAAGGATTGCTTCAAACTATTAGTTAAAATGAAATCAAGATGTAAAAGAACATGCCATAAGCAAGTCCTGCTCTCTGATTAGAAATTTTCTTCTGTAATTGCATAGCCAAAAGAATGAGAAAAATGTCACTGCTTTGGCCTACTTCTGGTATGGTCAGAGCACGCCAGAAACAAAATTTATATTTTGAATTTATGTTTTCTGGGTGATAAGGCCTCAAGGTCCAGCCTGTGTGCTGTTGCAAGATAAATTGGTGGCCATGTGAGTTTATCCAAAGAAAGGTAATATTTACTTCAATTTTTCAATTTCATCACATAAAATAGTTTAGGGCTATACAGTGATGGCAAAGATTTTACTGAACACAACTTAGAAACATTTGTTAACCTTTGCTTTTGAAACCAACAAATGATAAACAATACACTACATTGCAATTTGCCAATGGGAGCTTAAACTGGAAATACTAAATAATCTTGCATGCTTTATAACTTTGCTTTGTGTGAACCTGATTCAATCTAAATTTCGTTTCTTCAGAATGGCACCAACAGTTAGTCTTCAATTATGTTGCTTTTTAAAAATGATAGTTGCTAATGTTTATGTAATGGTTTATCCAGATACACACAGAAGGCTTTGCTTGTATTAACTTTTTAAATATTCACAGCACATAATACTTAAAACAATATTATGAAAGGAAAGCCGTTATCATCCCTGACTCACAGATAAGAAAGCTCAAGTACATAGGTCTGTTAGTAGCTCAAAGTAACAAAGCTTGTCAGTGGCAGAATTTCAACTTATAACCCAAGTCCATGCCTCTAATTACCCTGTGGCTTGTCTACCCCAAAGGCAACACTTCTAAATTACTAATATCTCACATGCAGTAACTCGGCCTTTTACTTAATTCTTTGATTTTATTTCCTTAAGGCTTAACAGTCCTCAGAAACAGAATGCATTTTCATATTTATCTTTGAAATATAAAGACTATGAGATGGCAGAGAGCATGTTTTACTAGTAATTTTAAAATAATCCTACAAAGCTGATTATTTGGACTTGTCAATATGAATTGACAATGATTCCCAGCAGCCTTGGCTACAACTGGTTTGCTGTAATGCACGAGTTAGGAACTGAGCCCAGGTTCCATATATGAGAAAGCAGGGGATTTGAGACAATGTCCATTTTAACTGCAACCCATGCTTATTGATTTGCACAGAGTGCCTGTATTAAATATATTTGTTGTACCTGTTAGAAATACAATTTAACATACATCTTTGATAATTTGAAGATGGAAAAATCACAGGTCAAAATTGAGATTGTTGAGTTTATTAACTAAAAGTTCTTTTCTTTCCAAAATGGATTTAGTGAATGTCTCAATTCAATTTTCCTAAAAAGATTTCTATCAGTAGATCATCATGAATATTAACATTAAATATTTTATGAAGTAAATGTGTGTTTGTTGCATCAGTGTTATTTTCTAGGCTTTTACATTTTATTATTATTATTATTATTATTATTATACAGTTTCATGGGCTCTGGGATTTCCCTTACCAAATGCCCAAATTTGTTCAACTCCTCCCAGTGATTTCCCCTCAATTACTACAACAGTATGTGTTTTTATAAATAGTCATAAGTCATATGGGGGGAGTCAAGAGCAATCCTGACAACCTCTTAACAGGAGGTCATATGCACAGAGCGGTGGGGGGGGGGACTCCAGAGTGGAGCAGGTGGACAGGAGGAGGCTCATATACCAACCCTGGAGACCCCTGGATCTACACAAAGGACTATCAGTACGGGCACCAAGGACTAAATTCGAACTGCCAAAGAGACCACTGGGATTTGGAGTGCCTTCGGAGGCCGAGGACTCTGAGGTCACCCACCCCCGTTGGGATCTACCACATGGGATGGAAGAAGCCCAAATCCTTCCTCACAGGATCCAAGGTCATTGGAACAATGGCTAAGAGTCCTGAGCGGTCCATAGACACAGAAGAACAGCAAACTTCCTTCGTGACTCGGGAGAGGAGCTTTCTCTGGTCCTTACTTAGTTCCAACTTTGGATCCCCATCCTCTCTGGCAATGACCATCAGGGTCGTTCTAGAGCCCCCCCCCCCCAAACAAACAAACAAGCAAACAAACAAAATCAGAATAGACAAAGAACAATAAGGAAAGCTTAGAACCAGACAGGAAACAGTCAGCGTGCATTCACATATACCTTACTAGGTAGGACACAAAGATTAGTTACTCCTCACTGGGGAATGGAAGAATTCTCTGCACAACCCTCCTAAAATAGTTCTACACCTCAACTGTTGACATATGCCTTGCTAGAGTTATAAGCCAGTCTAGACTATCCTAAAATCTGCCAGGTTCAGTAGAATTATGCTTCAACGCTACAGACTGCTAAATACTAAAATAAAGATAGACACGAGACAGCTGAATAGTACACTATAGCCATTTTAAGGTGTATAGAAACTGGTTGTATATAAACTAAAATCAAAATGTCAATGAAGTAGTCACAGGAGGTGGCTAAGAACTTGCATCTTGAAACATAATGGTTACTCAATACCATGACAATTAATTCCATAATGTTGTAAATTGTCATTGATGGTAGGTTGGGGCTTTAAATTGATCAGGATGATATTCTGCCAGCTCTACCTTCAGACCAGAGATGATCTCCCCAAGAAACCGTTCAATGTACCTGGACAATAAGATGCTGGACTCTTTGCTTGGTATATGCTTGCAATGAAAGAATCTCAACTGAATTTGATCTGTAATACTGCAACAAGGTGGAGGAATCCACATGGGGGGAGGGTTTGGGAGGGGTTGGGAGAAATCCCAGAGCCTATGAAACTGTGTCACATAATACAATGTAATTAATAAAAAAAAAAGGGTTTACAGATACAATAACAAATTTTGTGTTGTAATAAAAAATGAAGGAATTATCAAATATATATATATATATATATATATATATATATATATATATATATACACACATTGCAGAGCCTGGCGCAGTAGCCTAGTGGTTAAAGTCCTAGCTTTGAGCATGCCGGGATCCCATGTGGGCGCCGCTTCACGTCTCAGAGGCCCCAATTCCCATCCAGCTCCCTGCTTGTGGTCTGGGAAATCAGTCGAGGATGGCCCAAAGCCTTGGGGCACTGCACCGGCATGGGAGACCCGGAAGAAGTTCCTGGCTTTTGGCTTCAGATCTGCTCAGCTCCAGTCATTGTAGTTACATGGACAGTGAATCAGCAGATGAAAGATCTTTTTCTCCGACTCTCCTGCTCTCTGTGTATGACTTTCAAATAATAAATAAATCTTTAAAAACAAAAATAAATAAATAAATAAATAAATAGTCATAATTCCATTATTGTGAGCATTGATAATGATAGAGAATCCAGCATCATATTGTCAAGATATGTTTAACAGTTTCATGGGATGTTCATCATTGATCAGGAAGTAGAGGTGCATGCTGCTTTGTATCCTCAAATATGGGTATGATACTTTCCATTACACAGTTACTATACAGCCCCTTAAATGAAAAGCCACAAGACAATATCAACATCAGAAAGAAAAACAGAAATCTATAATGCCATGAAGTTAACTAACATGCTACTGAATGACTAATGTGTCACTAAAGAAATAAAAAAGAAAATCAAGTACCTTCTTGAAGAAAATGTTGCTACGGTAGCAACTGAGTCACTGAATGATTTAATAAGAGAAAAAAACTTTTGAAGAAATGAAAATAAAATCAAAAAGATCAAAATCCATGAGATATAGGTTTTGTTGATCTTTGTTGGAGATATGTGTCTCCTGTAGGCAATGGATAGGTGGGTTTTGTTTTTTGATCCAGTCTACTAATCTATGACTTTTGATTGATGAGTTTAAGCCATTTACATTCAGGGTTAATATGAATAGGTGGTAATTTGGACCTGTCGTTTTAGCAATGGGTTGTTCATTGTTTGAGATAGTCTTCTGTTGTTATTTTACTGGAATGTTCTTAATATTTGACTTTGTTTTGGGTAGTTGCTATTGCTTTTCTCAAGAAAATACCTTGAAGCATTATTTTTAGGGAAGATCTGGAAGAAGTGTATTCGTTGAGCTTTTCATTACTGTGGAAGAACTTTATGTTTAGCTAAAGAGAGCTTGATTATCATGTGTCTTAATGAAGGTCGCTTTTGGTTAACCCTGTTTACAGTTCAGTACCCCTCCTGTATCCATTTTCCAATTCTTTCTCCAGATTAGGAAAATTTTCCTTCATTATTTGCTTGAACGCATCTTTAAGCCTGGCTTCTATTTCTGTGCCTCCTAGAACTCCCATAACTTAAATTTGGACTTTTAATGGTGTCGCTTAATTCTTGAATGCATTTCTTAGTTTGATTCAGACCCTCTTCCAGCTTTTCAATGTTTTAACAAGAAACATCCTCCAATTCTGACATTATTTATTCTGCATTATTCATCCTATTTTGGTGTTTCTCACTGAATTTTTTATTGGAATGTCAGATATACAGAGAGGAAGAGCTTCCATCTGCTGATTCACTCCCCAAGTGACCGCAACAGCCAGAGCTGAGCTCATGATCCCTAAGCCAGGAGCCTGGAGTCTCTTCAAGGCCTCCCATGTGGGTGCAGGGTCCCAAGGCTTTGAGTTGTCCTCAACTGTTTACCCAGGCCACAAGCAGGGAGCTGGATGGGAAGCGGGGCTGCCAGGATTTGAACCACCAGCCATATTGGATCCTGGAGCATACAAGGCTAGGAATTTAACTGCTAGGCTACTGTGCCTTGCCCTGTATTTTTAATTTGCTCCATTGTGTCCTTCATTTCTAGTAATTTGGCTTGATTTTGTTTCAGTGTTCCTATTTCCTGTGCCATATTTCTTAAATTCCTGTGTGTGCTTATGTTTGTTGATAAGAAGCTTTATAACACATTTTAAAAGTTTATTATTCTCTATTTCCCTGATGTATTCATCACTTAACTCTCAGGTTAGCAAAGGCTTTTGCTCCTTTGCATGGGAATCTTCAGTAATATTCATTGTGCCTCTGTGTCTTCTTTTGCTCTTGGTAATTGTACTTCCAGTTAGCACATTCTTATCCTTAGGGTAGGTTCCTAAGCTGTGTCATCCACAGGTCTACAGTTTGATTTTACTGATTGTGCTTGGTACCTGATTCTTTGTTTGGAGTCTCTGGTGCCACTCCTTCAGTGAGTCTTGTGTTAGGCTTATCCCATGGTCTATGTAGCCTAGCTCATGGCTCACCATTTTCTACCTCCTGGGATCTCATGCTGTGGCCACACTATTGTCTGCACAGCCTTTCTCCCACTTCTGGTTCAAAAAGTTCCTAAGGTTAGAGAGACACCAGGTATCTTAAATAATTGAATTGTTGGTGGTGCTTACCTTGCCAGAACATGCTGACCATTAGGTCTGAGGGTCACCCATAAATATTTTGACCCATAGGATAGCAACAGTGTTATTTTTTCCCTGTTGGGCCAGTGCAATGCACTAAGTGGGAAGTGAGTTCACTCCCAGCTCAGCACATAAAGTTTACTATAGTCCCTCCAGTCTCAAACCCTTTGCTACATTGTACAAAATGACACCTGATGTGGCACTGGTGTAGTTCTGGATCTGCTGGTCATTAGGTCTGGGGGGTGCCTGGAGCTATTTCAGTGCCAAGCGTATGGAAATTTAAATGTTTCTTATCATTCCTCTTCTATGTTAGTTTGTTTATATATTTAGAAGTATAATTGTTGGATCATGTGACATTTCTTTGTTTAATATTTTTAATGTGCTACCATTTATCCACATAATTTCCTTTACCTGTTACTTACTTGATAGTAGCAATTCTGAAGGGTTAAAGTGGTATCTCTTAGTAGTTCTGCTTTGCATTTCCCTAATGATAATTATATTAAGCATTGCAACCACCAGCTGATTGGGGTGATGGACTGTGCTGGTCCCTGTACTTGCTAGTGCATACAGGAATCTGATCTGGGAACACCTCAGAAAAAGTTTCTTTGGGAATCTCCCCAGTCAAACTGCTGGACTCAGAACCCTAACAAAGACAGAACAAGTCAATCAACTACCTCAGCCATAGGTTGGTAGTGAAAAACTGGGCAAACGGAGACTCTAAGATGGACTATGTCAATCAGTGGATTCTTCAACGACCTCATCGTGCTTGGAATGGTGAGACTGGCAGCGATTCATAACTGTTGAACTATCAAAACCACTTGAGCAAGACCCTCGGTGCATGCCCTATATCAGGGACCTGGGGTGGGTGGGAAACTGGGTGGGGCTTCTCCCTTAAAATCCCCCTTTACCGCAGATACATGAAGGAAAAAACGTGGAAATAATAATCTTACCCACTTTCCTGTAGCCCTTGAACCATTTTACCTTAATTAACTACCTAAGGATTGCCAAAAATATAATTTAAAAAATGAAAAAAAAGCATTTTTTTTTCATGTTCATTTTGGCCATATGTACATTTTGAAAAAATACACATTCCCATCTTTTTGACCATTTTCAAATTAATTCTCAGTGTTATTTAGCTATGTGAATTCTTCATATACTATGCATATTAATACTTATTTAGATATGTGCTTTGCAAATATTTTCACCTATTCTGTGGGTTACCTCTTCAATGTGATGGTGTCTTCTGGTGAAAAATATTTTTGATTTTTAGGAAGTCTATTATTTCTCTTTTATTGATGTGTTACATCAAGGCATACTTATTATAGTTTAGTAATGTATTTATCTCTTGTGACTCCAGCACTTACTGTTCTCATTATTTTTATAGTAATATTTGAAATAGGTGAGTGTAGTTTATCCAAAAATATTTCAGAATTTATTTATTTAATATGTCTTAAATATATATATATATGTGTGTGTGTGTGCATATGTATGTATTATTAGAAAGACATTGATTCACTCATTTAAGGAGAATAGATTTCATGTATTTTATAATTGAGTTTTTTTTTTTTTATTTGGAAAGCCAGATCAGCTTATGGACAGAAGGAGTGGGGGTGGTAAAGATCTTCCATCCAATGGTTCGCTCCCCAAATGCCTGCAATGGCTGGAGCTGCATCAATTTGAAGCTAGGAGAACAGGGACTCCTCCATGCCTTGCAGGCAGCTTCAAGGATTCAAGGCTTTGGGCAATCCTCCAGTTCTGCCCCAGGTTGTAAGCAGGGAGTTGGATGAGGATTGCAGCAGCTAGGGCATGAATTGGTGCCTAAATTGGATCCCAGCACTTGCAAGGTGAGGATTTAGACATTGAATTGAGCCATCACTTCATGCCCCCAAAACACAGTTTCAAAAACATCATGATACCTTCCATCCCTCTCTCTTTCCCTTGTTTTGATCTTCCTTCTTTAGATTTTTTTTTTAAGATTTATGTTTTTATTTGAAACTCAGAGTCGCTGAGACAAAGAAAGAAGAAGAGAAGTTGTTGGGGGGAGAGGGAAAGATTGAGAAAGAGAATTCTTCCATCTCTTGGTTCACTCCCCAAATAACCGCATCAGATGGAGCTGAGCTGATCTTCAGCCAGGAGCTAGGAGCTTCCTATGTGTCTTTCTCATGGGTGCAGTTGTCCAAAGACTTAGGCTATACTCCATGGCTTTCCCAGGCCACGAGCAGACAGGAATCACAATTCCAGACCTCAAGAGCAGTGATTATCAAAAACAGTCTGGCACTGGTACAGAAACAGAGAAGAAGATCAGTGGAACAGAATAGAAGCACCAGAAGGGAACCCACACATGTATAGTCAATTAATCTTTGACAAGAAAACTGAAAACAATCCATGCAAAAATCCTGGTCTATTCAACAAATGCTGTTGGGAAAATGTGATAGCAGCATGCAGAATTAAGAAGCAAGACCCACACCTGTCATGTTGTTTGAAAATTAGCTCTAACATTGATTAACAGAGTAAGATTCATGTATGATATCTCTAGATTTGACATCATATTATATTATATTAGAGCAAACATATGATATCTGAACATTTGGGATTGGCTCATTTCCCGTGGAATTATTGTCTCTAGTTTGGATCCAGTAGGGATCTCACACATGCACAACTACCTAATCTTTGATAAGAAAACAGAAAACAATCTGGGAAAAAAAGAAGGTCTCTTTAATAGATGCTGTTGGGACAACTGGCTAACAGCATGTAGAAATAAGAAGCAAGACCCACACATTTCACCATACACGAAGATCAAATCTAAATGGATTAAACATCTAAACCTCCACCCAGAGACCATGAAACGTTTGGAAGAAAAAGTTGGACATACTCTACAAGAAAAAGGCATGGGCAAAATCTTCCTAGAAAAAAACACCAAAAGCAAAAGAAGTCAAGACCAAAATAAACAAATGGAACCACATTAAACTAAGAAGTTTCTGAATTATTCTTGTATTCCTGGAATAGACCCTGTTTGATAATAGTCTGAATATTCTGTAATCTTCCTTAATATGCTAACTAATTAACTTTATTAGCATTTTGTTGAGCTTTATAAAATTAATGTTCCTGACAGATTTTGGCCTACAGCTTTCTCTAGTGTATTCTTGTGACATTGGTTTCAAAACAAACATCATAACATCCTACTACTTCTTTGGCCTCCAAGAATTCTGCTAAGACATCGCATATTCCTGAAGCTCATTTGCATATGCCCATTTTCTCTTGATGCTATGAAAATTCAGTTTTTATCTTTGCCTTTTGACAATTTGATTTGAATGTGTCCTACCCTAAATCTCTTCAAATTTTTTTTTCTTTTAACTTGGAGTTTCTGTAGCTTCTTTAATTTGTGCGTACATCTCTTTACTCAACTTAAGAATTTTTCCAACCATTATGTATGGAAATAATTCTCTGGCCCTTTCTATCACAATTCTCATTCTGAGACTCCCAAAATGCTGGTATTAGCCAGCTTGGTCTTGTCTGTTAAGTCCTTTATTCTCTGTTCACTTTCCTTCATCCTTTGTTTTCTTGTTCTTCATATGCTGTAATGTCATGTCTTCCAGTTCATTGAAGATTTCTTTTTCTCTGCTCCAATTTGCTGTTTGAACACTGATATTGCAATTTTCAATATAATAATTACATTTTCACTTAATATTTTTATGGTTCCTTTTTATAATTTCTGTCTGAAATTCTTAATTTTGGTGTGATATTTTCTTTTAGTGTTTGTTCATATTTTCATTTAACTGCTTGACCACATTTAAGATAGCTGTTTCAAATTTGCTTTGTCAAATCTAATCCCATTATTTTATCAGACAGTTTATGCAGACTTAAAAGTTTGCTTTGGATGAGCATATTTCCACTTTGTTTCTAAGTCTTGTGAATGTTTATGTTGTAATGGAGAACTGGTTGCTTAAAAACACCACCACCAACAGCAACAACAACAACACAGGAGCTAGCGTTGTTGCCTAGCACATAAAGCTGCCTCATGTAACTCCTGCACACTGTATGGGCCTGGCTCACGTCCTGGTCACTCCACTTCTGATGTAGTGCTCTGTTTGTAGTCTAGGAAATGAAGTGGAGAATGGCCTAAGTGTTTTGGTTCCTTTCATACATGGAGGACACGAGGACATGGCTCCTGGCTTAGGCCTCTCCCAGTGCTAGCAATTGTAACGATCTGTGGAGTGAAACAGCAGATGGAAGATCTTTTCTGCGTGTAACTGAGTTTCAAAATAAATAAATAAGTATTAAACTCAAAACACAGATATTCCCCACATCTGTGTAGACTGCATTGTACTGAAAAAGTACTGTACTAGATATGTGTGCTTTCTGTTTAGGGTGAACCCCATATGAAGACTTGGGGTATTCTTTGAACATACATATTCCCAGAGACTCTGTATTTGTTTTCCCTTCTAGTATATGCAGAGTTATGCCCAGATATCTGCCTTAACTAAAGAGTCTCCTCCTCCCCATCATTTCCTGGTAGGCTTAGGTGATATATTGTATGTGCTTACCTGTGTTGTCTTTTCATAGCCATCTTTTTGTCTGTAGATTCCCTGTAGCCTGTATGAACAGTTCCTGTAAATTCCAGTCTATTTTTCCAGCCTGAAATCTGAGCTAGGCTACTTTTTACTATTTTAACTTTGTTAGTGGAAGCAAAATAGTTCTTCAGGCTGGTTCCACATGGATTAAGACATTGTGGACACTCTGCCCCAATTCTGGTTTGCTGCTGATTGGGAAACTAGGATTCCATCTTCTCCAGGTCAAGACCCTATCCTGTTGGTGATGGACTGTGAAAAGAAGGAGTGAAAGTGCCTCAAAGTATTTGTATCAATTTGAACATTAGATTTTCTTGATGGGCAACTCACTTGGTTCTACAGACCTTTGACTGATTTCTAAATCACTTTCATTAGTTTAGACAGTCTATGCATCTTTCTTTAATGACAGAATGAAATATTGAATGTGGATATTAGAGCTTTCCAACCAACCAACTGGCTGACCTGACATGAAAAGTCTTATGATAAAAAAAAAATTTATATATTGCTGGAGTTCAGCTCCAGCTGAGTTCGGAGCTCGAGAAGGGTGCATGAAATAGGCATAGAGAGAAGAGAAACAGACTAATGGGGTCCCTCGTCCAGCGAGTGAAGCTCCAACACAGGTGCTTGCTCTTATGAGGATTTATTGAAGGACAAACTAATTATATAACATAACAAAACAAGAAATCCAAGTATAATACAGAAGGACAGTAACTACAGCATATTTACAGGCTTCCTCTTCTACTACTACTACTACTACTACTACTACTACTACTCTATCACTACTCCTCTTTGTTCTTCTTCTCCTTTGTTCTTTCTCAAACTTAGGTTAAAACCCTATCAACAGCCAATTCCAACAGGGCTGCTTGGCCACGCACCAAACACACCAATCACAGCCTTGATCACGCACACACACACCAATCACAACTCTGATCACGCACACCATGCAGACTGCATGAGACCTTGAACCAATCTTCTGCAACTTCCTAAAACTTGTTTACTGCCTTTGTGCCGTGAGAAGACAATAACAAGCGCCATCTTGGGGCAAAGTCCCGCTCTCCACAATTCCCCCTTTTTGTTTTATTAACTAAGGGATCGTGCCTGTCTTAGGTTTTCCAAATTCAGCTTCCCTTACCCGTCATTGGCTAACCACCTGGCTTGTGGCGCCTGTCTTAGGTTGGTAAAGCCTTATTGGATACTTACCCGTCGTTGACTACCGATCCAGCATGTTAAGCCATACCTTAGGGGAATCATTCTTTTGGAGAGCGAGAACGGCTTGAGCCAGGATCTGCTGTTGCAGGAGGTTCTTACGTGATTGATTCTTGGTATACACATACATTCCACAATTGCAAACACACAAAAACACTAAACCACCAAACACACAGCTCAGAAAAATAAACACTCCAGAAAAATGATGCGTGGCAGTAGTGCTAGAGAAGAGAAAAATCCCACCATCTACTATTGGAATCATGTTCTATAGCGGTCTGCACTTGAAGTAACTTGCCACTAGTTATAGTGGTGGCTACTCGATACTCTTCCAACTGTTTTTCATTATGCTTCAGATAATTTTTCAACTGTTCAGAATTTGGAAGGATTTGTGCGATGGGCAAAGAAACAGTAATTGATGACAGGGGCAACACACGAGGCGTCCAAGAAATTTGAACATCCTCCACCAGATCAGGCAACAGATAAAAAATATCACCAAACCAATAAAGAACCTCAAGGTGCTCAATGCACCCAACAAATGGAGAGGGTAATCCCATAAATGGCAATTCATCAGACCTAGCATTAGCTAAGCAAATATACTGAGGCTTAACTTCATACAACACAGAATAATTAGCTGCCGGAAACACAGTAAAATGACATACATTAATAGCATGTGTTAACAAACAAGGCTCTACAGATTGAACAAGACCATTACACACTGGACCTCCATCTGTAGGAACACAATCTTGCAATTGAAATGTAACATTATGTTCATCAATATGAGTTCCATCAATTTGAGGCCTTAGAAAAGTGGAATCAACCAACACAGGTAATACATGAAAGGAACATAGCACTTTGGTAACTTGAGGAAAATAATAAACTGCCATTCCATAACACCACGTCAGGGTACAGGCTTGGCGGTGGCAGAATTAGTCAGCGGGAATCCTGGAGTCCACGCCTCCATCGTCTGAAGAAACATCAGTCCGGTCAGCATTCACCACATCCACAGGTTCATCTTGCTCTGGTTTTCTTATTGTTAGTGTTAAACGTTCTGGCACCCACACTGGTCCGTTCGAGTCCTGCGGAAAAACACAAACCGCACCTCGCGTCCATCGTAGGACAGGATGCGGGCGCTTCCATTGTTTTGTTAATACATCCTTGCACATCACCCAATCCTTACTAAAACCTGGGCCTGCTGCGTGACGCTCAGCAGCAGAACGACCATCCAAATCCAAATTCAAAAAATTAAAAATGTATGTTACTAGAGCCAATTGATGTTTAGGGCTTTTTGGGTATAAGGAGGCTCCAATTCCCCCTTTTTGTTTTATTAACAGGGCCTTAATTACCGCATGAGCTCGTTCCACCACGGCTTGACCTGTAGGATTATATGGGATGCCAGTAGAATGCTTAATTCCAAATTCAGAGCAAAACGTGCTAAATGCTTTAGCTGTGTAGGCAGGACCATTATCAGTTTTATAACACCGTGGAACACCCGAGGCTGCAAAGGCCTGGAGACAATGAGAAATAACATCTTGAACTTTCTCTCCTGTATGAGTTGAGGCAAAAAGAACCCCAGAACAAGTATCAATAGAAACATGGACAAAAGAAAGACGACCAAAACTAGGAACATGGGTAACATCCATCTGCCATACATGATTGGGCAGCCATTAACTTTTCAGAGGTTAGGGGCCACTGTGACACCCATACAGGATCATCCGATACCCATGTGATTTTTAGTGGCTGTCGTTGTCGTTGCGCAGTGGCCCCGGCTGAAAACCCAATCCTGTCCTTTCTGGATGCTGTTTAGTTGGAATTGGCTCTATTCTCCCTTGTTCACTTTTGCCTAGACCTTTTCCTGAATAGCCTATATTCTCCATGATATTCCATGCCTGCTGGCTCCCGGCTTGATGGAACTCATTGCTAAGGTGAAGGCCCATAGCACTTACGACCTCTCGACCCCATAGGGTCATGGGAATGGTGCAGACATAAGGCTGAAAAGAGCCCTTATGACCTTCACGGTCAGTCCAAGGAATAATGGAAGCACTCTGCTGTGGCTGGTCAGCTATTCCCAGCCCACGGAGGGTCTGACTAGATTGCCATAAGGGCCAATCTTTAGGCCAATCGGCCTGCCGGATAATGCTGACATCGGCTCCAGTGTCCAGCAACCCTTCAAAGGAGATCCCCCGCAGCATGAGTGTGGCCAAAGGCCGATCCTTCAGGGAGACAGACAGGTTGACTAAAGCATCACCTGAAGACCCAAAACCTCCATCACCTCGACTTGCACTGCGACTTCTCCAACGTGCATGGCAACTAGGAAGAACTAACAATTGGGCAATGCGCTCCCCTGGAGTAATAACTGTAATACCTCTAGGTGAAGAAAGCATAACTTTGACAATGCCTGTGAAGTCTGAATCTATTACTCCTTGGTGAACAACTAGACCTCGCATAGTTTTTGAGCTCCGTCCAAACACTATTCCTACTCTACCATCAGGGACAGGCCCTTGGAAATCTGTCTCCAGGGCTTGTGGGCCCATCTCTGGAGTCAGTACCAAGTGGGAGGTGGCACAGAGGTCCATTCCCGTGCTGCCAGGTGTGGCTCGGCGAATGACTCCTCCTTCTGTGCCTGTGGGTCCCGTGCACCCCGTAAGCTCTGTAGGGGCCCCGGGATGCTGGGCCCCACTGCCTGTTTTTTGGCCTGTAACTTCTGACCAGGGGGAGGCCAATCACATCAGACATCGACCTACATTCATGTGCCCAATGATTTCCCTTGCCACAATGTTGGCAAAGCCTAGGTCGCGAAGTCAGTCGAGCCGGCCCTCTCTGGTGACAATCCCGTCTAAAATGTCCCAAATTCCCACATTTAAAACAAACGTGAGTACGACTTTCAGCCTGTCTTTCCTGTCGCATAGCATTCATGATGACTTTAGCCTGCTCTTTAGCCTGAATTACTCCTGCAGTAACTTGGTCATGCACATCCCTACAGAGTTTTATCCAAGTATCTAGTGGCTTATGCTTCCATGGGCGTATAGCCTCACGGCACCATCTATTTGCATTCTCACAGGCAAGTTGCTTTACCAGAGGCATGGCTTGTTCTACATCCGGGAATAATTTCCCTGCCACTTCCATGAGACGGCTCACAAAGTCTGCATAAGGCTCATTAGGTCCCTGAGTCACCTTTGCAATGGAATAACGCACATCACCCTTACTCTGTATTGCCTTCCAAGCTCCAGTGGCTATGTTAGCAACCTGTAAATATAATGGCTCAGGGTACTGAATCTGCTGTTGTTGGCCAGCATGAGCACCTTCCCCTAATAATGCCTCCTCATTCCATGTGGGGTTCCCAGCCTGAGAATTACGGCGGGCAATATCTTTTGTCAGCTCTCAGCAAGCAGCTCTCCAAAGCAAGTATTGGCCCGGGGAGAGAGTGGCCTTGGCTACATTCCTCCAGTCCTCAGGAGTCAAAACATCAGCAGCCAACTGATCCAAAACAGCCATAGTGTAAGGCGCATGAACCTCAAATCTTTTATTAGCTTGAAATTTAAGGGGTCATGCAAATGAACTGCAGGGTTCTGGGTCCGGTCCTCTCTAACAGGAAAAACCTGCTTGGCTCTAACAATATCATGCCATGACTGAACCTCCCTGGGCTGGAGCCTTACTGCCTCACTGGGCGCAGACCCCCGAGAGGATCGGAGTGTGGCCAAGGCGGTGTACTGGGTGCTGCTGGAGGATCCCCAGGGGGTGGCACAAGAGTCCGTCGGGCCTTTCTAGGCAGCTTTAAGGCTAGCTTCTCGGTGCCCTTGGCCACAGCATCCAGCTCATCACCCGAATGTTCTTCCTCACTATCCTGACTACTTTCAGGTTCTACTCTCTCACCAACACTACTTGGATGAGAAGCTTCCTCCTGAAGCTCGCGGAGAGCTGCTTCACCTTCTTGTAACAATTCCTTGAATTTATCTGTCTTATCTACTAGACAAGACTTAATCAGAGACCAGAATCCCACAGTACCCGGAGGGAGAGGTTTAAGTTGATCAGCTTTAGATAAATCCCTTCCGAGATGTTCCCACTGTGGCACATGTAGCATACCCTCTTCTAAAAACCAAGGGGCATGCTGCTGCACTGTGTGTAAAAATGAAAGCACTGTTTTTGCCTTTACCGGTGTGCCGTTTTTCTTCAGCAACCTCTGCAAAAGATTCTGCATTTTTACAAAAGACTGCAGGTTCCCCATTCCGTCGCTTATTGCGACCTTGAAAGGACCTTGAAAGGATCGTCGCTTCACCGCGAGCTTCAAAAGAATTTTTGTTTTTGCCGCAAATTTCAAAAAAATTGTCGCTTTCACTGCGATCATTGGTGTGCACACCCCTGCCGATAGGCAGCTCCCTGAGCTCTTCGCTCAGTTATTTTTATTATTATTATTTTTTCCCTTTAGCGGCTTCCTGAGCTATCTGCTCAGTTGCAAACTCCCTGACCAAAGGCTCAGTTGAAAACTAATTGCAGCTGTAAGCAACTCCCTGAGCTATTTGCTCAGCTAATTAACTTCTTGGTACTCACCGGCTGACTTTTATCATCCGAGCCACGGCACCAGATAACGGGGTCCCTCGTCCAGCGAGTGAAGCTCCAACACAGGTGCTTGCTCTTATGAGGATTTATTGAAGGACAAACTAATTATATAACATAACAAAACAAGAAATCCAAGTATAATACAGAAGGACAGTAACTACAGCATATTTACAGGCTTCCTCTTCTACTACTACTACTACTACTCTACCACTATTCCTCTTTGTTCTTCTTCTCCTTTGTTCTCTCTCAAACTTAGGTTAAAACCCTGTCAACAGCCAATTCCAACAGGGCTGCTTGGCCACGCACCAAACACACCAATCACAGCTCTGATCACGCGCACACCATGCAGACTGCATGAGACCTTGAACCAATCTTCTGCAACTTCCTAAAACTTGTTTACTGCCTTTGTGCCATGAGAAGACAATAACAAGCGCCATCTTGGGGCAAAGTCCCGCTCTCCAAAACAGACCACTACAATTCCAAGATCACTGTGGACCATGCCTGAAAGCTGTCCGCTGTATTTATACAGAAGCAGTACAAGGTTTTCTTTTAGGGGCAATTTGACATAGCCTCAGGGGGGCACAATTTACAACTTCCTGAGAGATGAATGAAGGAGGATTCCACATTCCTTGTTTATCTCGGCTTGCCAGTCCCCACCTGCTCTCCTCAAGTTTGGGTTCTATCCTTGGTGCCCCCTGTGACAACCAGGCCCCTATCTTAAATTATGTGTGGGTTAAAAAGTCTGGGGCCTTGGTTTATGGGGGTTGCGGTCATTGACATTAGTTGGCCATTAGGCCTGCAAGCTCAGCCCTTAGGATCATAGTAGCTATATTTTTTTTAATCATAGCAGTTTCAACCCATACTCCCATCATGTCCATTAGTTTGTAAAATTCTTATCAAGCCATTTCCCAGAAGGCAGGCTGTATGTCTGGGCCAGATTTCATGGCAATGGGTAGGCACACAATAAGGTGTCCAGAAACAGCATGGGTTTAATTGTACTTCTGTGCACAGTCAAAGGCCCACTCACCAAGACAGTATCAATAGCATTAACTCTCAAGCTCATGTTGGTTGCAAAAGCCATCTCACAGGAGCAAACAATGCCTCAACAGATTACAGAATTCTTAGTTGGGCATGCAAAAAGGGGGTGAAACTGTGTCAAGGTGGTCAGAAAGAAATCCGCAGGGCCCTGCCAAACAGCTGGAAGCTCCCCCGGGCCCTGCCAAGCAGGGGAGCTGTTCTCTTCACACCTTCCTGTCATCCACACCTACTGCATGGACCCCAGCAATGTATATGTTTAGTACCTCATTCTCCCCCTACCATGGCTCTTTTTAACTATAGAAAGTCTTTGAGATGGTGTATTTTACAAGTTAAATATAAGGCTTTGTTATTTAAACTGGTTTTCATTTAAAGGAGTTTTACAGTTTTTAATTTTTTTCATTTGAAAGAGAAATGGAAACTAATCTCCTACCAGCTTGTTGGGCCAGGCTAAAGCCAAGAGCACAATGCAGATTTCCCACATGTGTGACAGGGAGAAAGTGATTCAGCCATCACCTGCTTCCCCAGGGTACATAATAGCTAGCATTTGGACTTGTGAGCAGAATGGTACTTGAATCCAGCCACTCAGTATGGTATGTGTTGTCAAAACTCGCAACTAATACGCCAAATGTTCACACCTGAAAAGAATGTAAAAATAAGGGCGATCCATGAAAGTTTATAAATTAAGGCCAAAATTCAATCCGGTAAAGAGGCATGAGAATAACTAAAATTTAAAGAAAAACGCAGCATAAAATGCATATGGAAGAATATGGGACAACTGGGACTGGCATTTACTGCTTGTGCAAGCATAAATTGTTCTAAGCACATTTACTAGTGTATAATGAGGCTGAACATATGTGCAATGCCCAGCAATTTCATTCTTACGTAAGAGTTCTTCAAATAATTCATAGAAAGTGCACATATGAAAAATCCATATATGGATTTCAAAATTTTTTTCAATCTAAACTTGTATTTTAATTGTTGTCTATGATTTTTAAAACATATTTATTGGAAAGTCAGATTCACAGAGGGAAGTAGACAGAGAAATATTTTCTGTGTACTGGTTCATTCCCCAAGTGGCCTCAAGAGCTGGAGTTGAGCCAATCTGTAGCAAGAAGCCAAGAGCTTCTTCTGAATCTCCTACATGGGTGCATTGTCCCAAGACATTGGGCTATCCTTGATTGTTTTCCCAGGGCACAAGCATGGAGCTGGATGGGAAGTGGGGCAAGCAAGGAATGAGCCGGCACCCATATGGGACCTTGGCACATGCAAGGAGAAAACCTAGACTCTAGGCTCTCATGTCATACCCTGTACATGAGCTTTTTAAAGCCCTCTCGTATGCCTAATACTAATCCAAACCTTTCCCCCAGATGGCATATATTAGGATATTCAGAGCGGCAGTATTTTCAATGACAAAAACTAGGAAGTACTGTGATAATGAATGTAGAATAGATGATTGGCTCCTGAGTAGGTACGTGGCTCAATGCTCCAGTTCAACAGGAATAAATGTTTATAAGAAGCCACAGTTGTATGAATGATCCTCAGAACTAGGAAGGAAGCCAAACATAAGAGTTGAAACTGGGTGATTTTGTTTAGCCTGAACTCAAGAATAAGTGAAAATAACTTTAGATTCATTATATTTGTAATGGTTTGAACATGTTTCTGAGGATCCATGTGTTTGAAACTTAATCCCTTGTGAAATGGTCTTGAGAGATGGAATCTTTGTTATATGCTCAGGAAACTTCTACTTTCATGAACTGATGAATGTTCTTATTCTAAGGAATATTGTTTGAAAGCAAAAATCATTGCTCTTACTATCTTTCACATGTGTGCTGTCTTGTCTTTTGGCTTCCTGCTGTGGGGTGACACGGCAGGAGACTCTGGCCAGATGCTGCCTCTGGATCTTGGATTTGTTAGCCACTTAGGGTATATGAACAATTTCTGTTTCTTAAAAGCCTCCCATTCCCTGTTATTCTTTTATGATATTACAAGACATGCTAAAATAGCTGTGATAACATTTAGGAGTGAAAGTGGCTCAGCAGTATGAGAAGGGGTTTGGATTTTATACACTGTTTCTTGTTTTGAATTTGTGCACAATTTTAGTTTTCCATTTTTTGTAGGTGTGTTATAAAAGAAGTCTTGAAAGTTTTCAAAACAAATGCATTTTATGAAATGAGTTTCAAAGAGGCTGTTGTTTAAGACTCATGGTCAAGTTGCTTGTGTACCATTTTGGAATATCTGAGTTTATTGTGTGATTTTGGATCTTGACTACAATTCACTACTAATGTAGAGCTAGGAAGGCAACAATGTGTGGCTTAATCAACTAGATTTTTATCACCCACAAGGGAGTATCTGGTTTAAGTTCTTGGCCTCCAACATTTACCTGGCCCAGTTCCTACCACTGTAGGCATTTCAGGAGTACATCTGTGGATTGGAGCGCTTCTTGATTTATGTCTCAATTTCTATCTCATATACAAATATCATATTCAATAAAATATTCAAAACAAATATCTTATTCAAGAAAATAAACTATTAATTTCATGTCCACAAAAATTTCAAGTTTACATGATAGTTCACTAGCAGTCAAAAATTTGAAGTAACAATTTGAAATTACCTAAATTGAAGTCCTAGCTATGCCTTTTCATAGTACTATGAATAGGTTTAGATTTCTTAATTTCTCTAAAAGCCATAATACCCTCATCTGTATGATGATGATAGTGATACTAATGTCCACAATGGGAGGAAGAGAAACTTATGTGACATTACATGCCAAGGAATTTTATTATAATGTTTTCAATTTAATTTGGAAAACTATTTAAATGGGTTATACTCTGATACATGTTCACATAACAAATCAGGAAAAGTAGACATATAGAGATCTTTTAAAAGTCATTCAGACCCAGAATTTACACTTAAGCAGTGTTGCCTGAGTTGTTTTCTTACACAATATGTCCCTCTTAAACAGGTCTAATACAAAGGTGTGTTTTTAAAGAGTTTAGGAATGTGATCAAAGAACCCTATGCTGGATCTCCTTAGTTCTAATGAGTGATACAGCGTTGCTTCTAGTTCAATTCCTCTTGACTACTTGTCACAGCTTCAGTCTGATTGTATGCCACAGGTAACTGTTTTAGAAGTCATTAGCTCAAAACCCTAGAGTTGTCTTTTTGGTTATGAATTGCTACCTGTCTTTACAGACTTGGAGGAAACACAATGAAGAGATTACATGTTTCCTTCTTATGTGTGAAATTTTCCAAAATTGCATATGGATCTTACTGTCTATTCCATGATCTTATTTATTGCAAGGGGACTTTCTGTGTCTCTATTTTTACTGTGTAGCATATGGATTAGCATTTAGGTTCTCAGTTAATTTTGAATTAGAGATTCAGATTTAGAAAATTCAATTTTGGAGACGTAATTATTTCATATATATCAAATGACTTTTCAAATTCTTTTGAAATAAAAATGATTATTAGAAGTCAGTAAGGTAGATTCTTTCTAAAAGGCAGGTTTTTTTTTAATCTCCTCCAAATTAGGCTATTATGATAAAAGTTAGTTGACTTTTATGCTTGATACCAATTTGACTAGCCACCAAAACTTATCAATTTATTGAAATATCATTTTCGGGGGAGTCATCTGAAATTTTGTAATGGAGACTATCAGAAAAAATGCTATTTGTTTTAAATAAGTTGATTTTATAACCATATTTATGGAAACACATCTGTTTAATAAAGAGAAAAAGCCTTGCTTATAATGATAGATTGATCCATGCTATTTGAGTGGCATTATTTCTCCTGTGCTTAATGAAATTTCTTGTTATCTAATTGCCGACTGGATGTAGACATCAGCAATTGAGAATCATGCCTCAAAAACTGATCTCATTACTGTAATGTGATATCCTTGGCTGTATGTGAAAGCGTGATTCATTGTACTTTTTGCCGGCAAGGAGAGTCATAGAACTATTCCAATCTTTGCTGTTGCTACATTTCCTCTGTGTAAGTTTTGGTAGACTGGCTGGTAGCCATCAGTAATATTTGCCTAGCTACTATCAAGTTTTATATCTGCTTATACGTAAGAGTGACTCTACATAAATTCGTAAGTGAAATAGTTCTTTTACTTCTATGATTATATTTATAGCTGTAAAATATTCCACATGATAATTAAACCAAGAAAGGAAATAAATGTGGGAAGGTAGAATACTAGAATAATTCAATACTAATCAAGGAAGTAATCTTGTAATCAGAAATTATTGGTTTGCCTTATCTGTGACTTGTTCGCACCTCTATAATAACTTGAAATGTGGAGGAGAAGATCATCTTTTTTTGGCCTTGGAAGAAAGTCACTTAAAAAAATTAGAGTGAATTGGGCCCAGCGGCGTGACCTAGCGGCTAAAGTCCTCGCCTTGAAAGCCCCGGGATCCCATATGGGCGCCGGTTCTAATCCCAGCAGCTCCACTTCCCATCCAGCTCCCTGCTTGTGGCCTGGGAAAGCAGTTGAGGACGGCCCAATGCATTGGGACCCTGCACCCGTGTGGGAGACCTGGAAGAGGTTCCAGGTTCCTGGCATCGGATCGGCGCGCATCAGCCCGTTGGGGCTCACTTGGGGAGTGAAACATCGGACGGAAGATCTTCCTCTCTGTCTCTCCTCCTCTGTGTATATCTGGCTGTAATAAAATGAATAAATCTTTAAAAAGAATTAGAGTGAAAGCATGGCAAAAACATGACAACAGCTACCCTAATTTAACATAAAAACTCAAGAAAAGTGATTAATGTCTTGTCTTCTCTCAGTATCGGCTGCTTTCTATTATGTTATTTTTTTTCTTTTTATTTATTTATTTTTTTTTTTTGGTGCAATAGCAGCTCCCCTTGGGGGAAGGGACAAACTATAGGTGTTAGAATTGGATCGTAATGGAAACTATGAATTTTACAATTATAAGTTATATGCTGCTAGCAGCTTATCAAATTAGTTTACTATAGCACATAGACAGCAAATATGAAAAGTAAAATTGTTCAAAATATGATAGAAACATTACAGCGTGTCTTATCACAGTGTGTCTTATTACAGTTAAATATCAGTTTTGAGCTTAGTTTCCTATATATATATACGTTAATGTGTACTAGGTCATAATATGAAGCATAATTCTTCATGAGTGTTTATTTTTTCTTAAATCTTATGATTTGGAAATAGTTTAAAAGCCATTATCAACTTTTTGCAATTTTTTTTTCATAATTGGACACACTTCTCTTGGATTCAAGAGGTACTGAAATCTGCCAGTGTTAATGTCAAAATGAGTTAGACATTTTCCATTGGGAATGCTGAAATAGTAGGATGATGTAATACCAAGATTTCCCTAAGCTATCTTCATTATTTCATACATTAGATTTACGTATCTGAGTATATTGATAAGTTTCAAAACATCCATTTCATGAAAACACCATTTTGGAAACAATCAGTTAAGGTCTTGTTAGGTATGAGTCTGTTGGATTACTTCAGATCTGAGATTTTCCAACTTGATAAACATGCTTGAATATAAAAATAAAATATTTTACTCATACACACTTCTCAGTTACCTTGAAGTTTCCAGTTTTTGCTCTTCATTGTCCTGTGCTATTTCTTTGAGTCCTCTTTCATGCCAAGCTGGTACAGTTACTCATACCACAAATCAAGATATTTTGACCTTCAGTTAATTTTGTTTCAATGAGAAAATCGAATAGCCTTTTGATGGTTGATTTGTTTTCGACATCCATGGCCTGAAACCAATTAGATATGTCTTCTCAGTAGAGCCTGTGCTAGCATCCATTTATGCAAGAGCTATTTTTCTAATACATCACTTGAGTTTACATACTAACTGCCTTCCAGATTCAGGCAACTATGATACTAACCAGTGTTTTTTCCTGAATTAAGAAAAATACTTTGATTTTTACCTGCATCATGTCAAATTACCATTGTGAGTAAAATTTTTAACAGCTAATTTACAGAAGTAACCTGAGATGTTTGAGTATGATTATTTTTTTTTAAAGATTTATTCATTTTTATTGGAAAGCCGGATATACAGAGAGGAGGAGAGACAGAGAGGAAGATCTTCCATCCGATGATTCACTCCCCAAGTGAATGCAACGGCCGGTGCCAGCCGGTCCAAAGCCGGGTCTCCCACACGGGTGCAGGGTCCCAAAGCTTTGAGCCATCCTCAACTGCTTTCCCAGGTCACAAGCAGGGAGCTGGATGGGAAGTGGAGCTGCCGGGATTAGAACCGGCGTCCATATGGGATCCCGGAGCGTTCAAGGCGAGGACTTTAGCAGCTAGGCCACGCCGCCGGGCCCAAGTATGGTTATGTTTATATGGCAAAGGATATGTCTGATTTGACAAACGAAAAAATGGCATTTTCAATGGAAAACCATTTGTTTGCTTGCCTTGTTTATTCAGAGGATAAGAGGGAGTGTGATTCTGCCAATACACAAAATAAATGTTCTATGGAAATAACCATTCATTCGTTTTGCATCGCCTCAGTGATCAATGATGATCACCGCTTGATTGATCCTACTATGCTGATTAGAATTATCTAGGAAAGTGCTTGAAGTTAAGTTTGACAGTGCTGTGATAAAAATCGGCTACTACCAAAATTTTGTCATAATCATCAAATAATATTTATTGTTTGTTGAGCTTTACTATTTTTGCTAGGTTGACTGTTAAAACAGGCACATTTGATTAATAGAAATAAGCTCAATCGTGTGGTAAATATAATAATGTGAATATTTTCAATTACATTTGCAATTACAATCAGTTTTCTCCTTTAATTACATTAATTATAGCATTACATACCTTTGCAATTTGGCTGGAATTGGACTCAATTAGGTTCATGTTGCATTTTAATAACAAACTTTTGCTATTGTCATAAATCTTTGAAACACTAAATTGTTGAGATAATTACAACTAAAGATTGATCTGTGGTGTTGGAATTCAGTGAGAAATCATGTCTTATCATTATTGACTACTAAATGAGTCATTAATTTATGGAAGTTGTTTGGAGATATTGGCAAGTTTGGAACTTACTTTAAAATCATTCTCAACCCTGGCCACAGCTATTCATAAGGGGAGGGAGGAAGTGAGAGGAAAGGGAAAACAAACAGAAATTAGAATTTTTAAATTACAATATGATTCTGTGTTGTATTTGACTAAACAAAGTGGGCTGAAGAGTGTATATGTTGTTACATCAAGGTCAGTGGCAACACATTACCAGACCATAGTCAGGATGAGTAATTGGTTTCTGACAATAATCTTTATCCTCTAAGAAATTTAACAGACAGAAAACAACTAGCTTGTCAGTTTAAAGTCAGATGGCAGGCAAAACACAGCGAAGAGTTAGCTCTTTCTTTGCTTTCGAAATGGAAATATTCGGAAGGCACAGTGAGTAATGGTTTACACTAATTAAAATAGCATAAAACATCTAGAACTCGTTTGTAAAGTGAAAAACAACCTCATGGATATCCATTTTAAGGTGTTTCCTTTCAGCTTACCATATGCTATTTGATTTTGATCCTGTGTGCCATGCAATCAAGGTTTTATATATCACTGGTTTCAAATGTAATTTGTATCCTTTCATTTAGGAATTTTGGAATATCTTTCACTAATTATGTAGGCTGACAGATTGGATATAAATAACCCTATCTTCTTTTTCTCTGATTCCATTTTAAATTGTGAAAATGTGTGGAAGAGTATAAGTTATGTAATGACAGGGAATTTTGAGATTTTACCTGAAGTTGGAAGATTTGAACACCAACAATGCAGTGGAGCCAATAAAGAAGGAAACCCAGTATTATTGTTGCTAGATTTTTATTTCTATGGGAACCCTGATGTCACTAGTGCTTGCTGAAAGGACAGAAATGTAAAATGAAAAAACAAATTCAATCAATAAAAAGGAATCACCAGACGCAACGATATAGATAATATTTGGTCGGGACAAGAGAAAAATGCAGTAAAGTGTTCATTAAAAGGAAAAGCAAGGATCATTTAAATACAATGACTATGACATGGATGAAAAGGAGATTTAGAAATACAGTAGCTGTCTATTTGTTGTAGCATTTGTGATTTTTAACTAGTAAAGTAGATTGGAGGAAAAACATGCTTTGAGGATTTACATTTAAATGTCATTCAGAAATGCAGAAAAAAGTGACATGTGTATAACCTAACAGTAAGGTGGCTAAAAAAAATTGTGACATGTTATATGCTTTTGTTACTTAGATTCCCTATCCTAAAGTATCATCTTTTCTTTTCCAGTGATACAGAAAGCTTATTTTTTTAAATTTTATATATATTTTTTGAAAGATTTATTTTTATTGCAAAGTCAGATATACAGAGAGGAGGAGAGACAGAGAGGAAGATCTTCTGTGCAATGACCCACTCCCTAAGTGACCGCACTGGCTGGAGCTGAGCCGATCCAAAGCCAGGAGCCAAGAGCTCTTCTGGGTCTCCCATGCAGGTGCAGGGTCCCAAGGCTTTGGGCTGTCCTCGACTGCTTTCCCAGGCCACAAGCAGGGAGCTGGATGAGAAGTGGGGCCGCCAGGATTAGAGCCAGCCCCCATATGGGATCCCAGCACGCTCAAGGCAAGAACTCTAGCCACTACGCTATCACACCAGGCCCCAGAAATCTTGTTTATACTGATACTATCTTTGACACACAATAGATAAATATTTAGTTCCTGAAAGCTAATCTAGCCTCTTAGGGTGAAGTACTTTCTCTCTCTCTCTCTCTCTCTCTCTCTCTCTCTATCTCTATATCTAGATAGATGTGAAAGGGAGGAAGTCATTTAAGAGAACAATCTCTTATCTGCTGAATCATTCGCTAAATGTTCACAACACTTTGATTTGGCGCACCTCAAAACCTGGAGGCAGGAACTCAATCCAGGTTTTCCATGTTGATCACAGGGACACAAGTACTTTAAGCTATCACCTACTACCTTACAGCATATGTATTTGAAGTTGTAATCAGGAACAGATCCTGGAATGCTGAATCTCAAGTGGGATCTTAATCATTATTGGAAACACCCAGCCATAGAGTAAACTTTTTATTCAGAATGATGGAGATAAGAAGAAAAATCTACATCATGCCTATATTCTAGAGGGGGAATGGGAGAAGGAATATAGTGTTTCCAAATTGTATTGTTGGAAGTTTTATAGGTGAATCTTGAACTCTATTATTATTATTAGTAGTAGTAGTAGTAGTAATAGTAGTAGTAGTAACAACAAAGGTTGGAGACAAAAATGAGAACTTTTTGTGTTCCCTGGATTATATCTATATGCCAAGGTATCGTGGTGTTCCAGTCCAAAAAGAAAGGACTACATCCCCATGCCTACTCCAGTCATAGCTCACTTGGTAGCTCACTCAGTTCAGGTGGAACCGAATGGGAGTGATACACCTGTCGTTTGAGAGGGCAGTGTTTCCCTGGATGTTGTCACCCTGCCTAGCCTCAAAATAACAAAGTTGTCTGGAGTTGCTTTATATGATTCAGAGACTTGAGTTTCTATTTCCTGTGTTGTTTGTATGATGCCACACTGATATAATGCTGGCTGGCTAACATAAATCTTTTAGCTAGTGAGGCTCATTGTTTTAGGTCATGTTTGTAAATACTTTATAAGTATTCCAAAGTCCTAAATGAAGGTACACAGATTACATTTGAAACCAGTGATAGGTAAAGCTTCAATCACATGGCACATAAGATCACCATGAAATAGCACATTGTAAGCTGAAAAAAAAAAAACCTTAAAATGTATATACTCTTCCCCCATCAGATTGATAGAACTTGTCTAGCTGGCTCATATGCCTGGCAGTAGTATTATTTTTCTATGATATCAACTATAGAGATAGTAGAGTGATAAAATTGTGTCTGGTTGACATATAACCTGAAATGCAGCTTACTGTTAGCTCTGTAAATCTCTTCATTATAAAAAAAAACCCTATTCTTGATAGTATATTGTGAGAAAAGGCTAAATAAGAAGGACTCTTTTTACTTCATTGACATTATAAGTTCATTCATGTTTTCATGGGCAAAATGCAATATCTCTATAAAAAAAACATGCTATTTTCATTTCCAGGACAGATGTGGTATGACTTTGCTATTTACATACAGATGTATCATAATCATATGAAAGCTATTTTGGGGCAGAGTTTGCTAATTGTACAATGAAAAAGCTAAATTAATATTACTGAATAAAAGTATCATTTATCATTATACAATTTTAGTTTTCAGGTGTCAGGTGCCTGAGTTTATACATTTTGCAAAATACAGAGAACATCGCATGGTCATAATCTGTGATCACATTGAGAGAGTACCTATAGAAATTCTCACATCATTATCATAAAATATGTACAAATGAAAGTTATAAAGCCTCTTTCATAATAGCTTCTGGTAAATTTAACTGTAAGCTAAGTACTTTATGGTAGATTAACAGGATGCTTTTTAGAGAAAAGACTTGTGGGTTCTGGTACCACCTTTACCCAGATCTTGCAGTTCCACTTTTACATATTTCCAAGGGCAGTTTGAATTTGGCAACATTTTCAGTTACATTCACTCATCTCCATAGAATGAGGACAATTGAGTACCCACATCAGAGCTTTCATACAGGCATTAAATAACACGCATAGATTTCTTTTATGGAATGCCTTGCCTTCAGTTTGTGTTAATAATACTCTTATTACCTTTATCTCTTCTGTTGAATTAACATCACAAATCGGTAAATGATGAGAGGGAAACTGAGGCAAAGAAGGGAAGCAGTACATTGGATTTCACAAATAATGAATTTTGTGAATCAGATCTTAAAGCTTTTTGCTTCTCCCTCTCTGTTTTGTACTGTTAAGCTTCCCAAGTTATTGACCATCCCTAGTCTTAAAATGTTATGCTTCCATCTATAGCTGTTTGTTTCCCTTTGCATAATTCACTCTGACCCGTTCTACTTTGTTCCCACCCCTCAAGAATAGTGGAAGTAAAGCTTGTTTTTCTATCATTTGATCCTTTAATCCATAATTACTTCAGGCAACTCTATTGTTGTGTTACAAACAGTTAAACCATGTAACCATACTGTCATTACTAACTCTTAACGTAATTCTCCAAGAATAATATTTATATTTTGTGTTCATGTCACTGCTTTTTTTGCTAAGTGTGATTTTCATATGGTGTCAAGTGTTTCTATTTATCACTTTGATTAGGCAAATATTTTATGAAAAAAAATTATTCCCATATTTCAAACCTATCAAAAGTGCCAATAAATGTTTTTTTTGTAGTAAAAGTAAATGAGTTGTATTGAGTAGCCACCATGTGTAACAACAGCTGATCCCCAAGAAAGAAGGAAACCTCAGGAGAATCTTATGTATTGTCACATGGGATAAAGATTGATCTTAGATTCCAGATTTCGTTTTTTGAAAGATTTATTTATTTTTATTGGAAAAGCAGATATACAGAGAGGAGAGACAGAGAGAAAGATCCTCCATCCAATGGTTCACTCCCCAAGCGGCCACAGTGGATGGAGCTGAGCTGATCCGAAGCCAGGAGCCAGGAGCTCTTCCGGGTCTCCCTCGCAGGTGCAGGGTCCCAAGGCTTTGGGTTGTCCTTGACTGCTTTCCCAGGCCACAGGCAGGGAACTGGATGGGAAGCAGGGCCACCGCACTAGAACTGGCGCCCATATGGGATCCCAGCGCATGCAAGGTGAGAACCTTAACCACTATGCTATTGTGCCGGGCCCAGATTCCGAATTTAATTTCATTATTTATGGAATTATTTCATATAAATTATCTGCTTTTTGTGAACTTAAGTTGTCAGAGTCTACAAATGCAGATCAGTCTTAGAGTTGTTATAGGCATTAAGTACAATGATTAAGAAACTGCTTTGTATACATTTCTGTACTGTTATTTGCAATGGTGATGACAATAACTTATGCCTTAGCATGCAATGAAAGTGCTATTTCTGTCAGATGTTGACAGGTAGTACCTATATTGTTTAGATGATATTCCACTCATGTACTGATATAAACAAACTTCTCCCCAATGTAATGGCTTAAAATAACAGCAGTAACATTTATTTTGCTCATGAATCTAGAATTTAGACAGGACTTGGTAGGAACACCTCACCTTTGCTCTGTTAGGTGTCAGCTTAGAGAGTTGTAGGCTCAAAACTGGAATAATGTGAATCCCTATTCACATGTGTAGTGGTTGTTTCTGATGATGGGTGAATATCTTGTATAGAACTATTAGTTGCAGTCTGCACAACATGAGTGTATTCCAACAACATTGATTGGGGGGAGAGAGAGAGTGACAGAGGCAGGAAAAAGTTATGCTTGTTATTTATAAACTTAGAAGTCATACATCATTATGGATATAATATTTTATTTGATAGTCTGAGACACAAGGCTAATTCTTTGCAAGTGTCAGATGATTAACTTCTACATTCTGATGGAAGGAGTGTCAGAACATGAGGACCACCATATAAATTACCACTACCACCATACCAGCTGTTTTTTTTTTTTGAGTGTTTACCGTATGCAGGTACTATATTTCACTTCATTTAGACTTCAACAGATATCTGTAAGATAAGTACTATTGTTCTTACAGGAAAACTCTAGAAAATCATGCTCAGAGATACAAATAGCTTGCCCAAAATTACATAAGAGTTGAACTGGAACTAAAATTCAGTCGTGTTATTACTACCATAGTATACTTTTCTTTTCATCGTGCCATTACACTTTTATGATGGCATCAGTGCTTTTTGGAGTGAATAAAGGGTATATGGTTATGGAGTGTAATTATTAAGGAATTAAGCAGTGAGGGGAATGAAATTGACTTAATTGTTCTAAAATAAGAGTGAACCCACCAACTTCAAATAGGTGCCCATTTAGAATTAATTAGAGCCTATTCTACATTGTCTAGGAAGCAAGTCTCTATGAAGACAATGTCAATGGGAAAAGATAAAATAGCTCTTAAAATTGAAGAAAAGCAAGATGGGCAGAATAGGGTAAGGGCACGTTTAGAGAATCATTAGCAAGGGTGCTACAAAGAAGCAGCATTCATGAGAAATAGGACAGGGCAGGCCAATGGCTGAGGGAAACCTGGAGACTCATGGACACAGGGAAGCAGCAAAGACAGCAGAGCAGTATTGCAATGACCAGATACCTCAAGGGTGGTTGGCGATCAATGATCAGAGCTCCACTACTGTCCAGGCTGGAAGAGGAGTTCACCAAGGGTTCATGAGGTAAACCCAAGCATAGAACTTCCCATCCTGTAAATTTGCTTGATTTGACCACAAGAAGAAACAGAGTGGCAGAGCCAAGAAGGCAGGTGCAGGAACAGGATAGATTGCATGTCTCAGACCCCTATCAGTGCCACAACGGCAACATTTTGTGTACTGAGGAAAACACTATGGGGTTAAAGAGACAAAGGTGAGCTGTGTATGCACTAAACCAGGATCAAGCTTATTTCCAGCTCAACACATTGCACTGGTCTCACAGGGAAAACAGTTCTGACTTGGCATTCTATAGGATCCATTCAAAATAAGTTCAGGTGGCCTCCATATGTAATGGCCAGTAGGCTCAAATCCTTACCAATTCCACATGAGGTGACACTTTGTAAACTGAGGAGAAGAATGTGGGTCTGAAGGAACAGCAGGGAGGTGCACAATTGCTGAGCCAGGAGAGAACTCACTTCTGGTTAAGTGCATTGCACTGGTCAAACTAGGGAAACAGTACTGATTTAGCATCTTATGGGTTCCACCCAAAATGGATCCAGGTGGCCTTCAGAAATAGCAGTGAACAGATTACAGCAAGTCCAACACCACTGACAACCCAGTAATTTAGGAGAGCTGGAGTCTCCATAATCCAAAACAGTGCTGGAACTGGGAGTGGGAGAAAGACTGTGCAGGGATGTGGAAAGTGGTGAGCCAATAGCTGGAGATGTAGAGAACATGATGGAAACATAGCACAAGAGCCCAAGACTGAAACTCACTGGAGGGAGTGGCACAAGTGACTGCAAATGAGAAACAGGGTACCAGACACAATCAGTAAAAATGACTATATAAAGTTTAGAAACCTGGTCTAAGAAGATATGTTAATCAGAAGTACAATGACCAACAGCAAAGAAAGTGACAGAGGCACAAAGAATATTACTGATGTCTCCCTTGCAAAGGAGCAAAAGCCTTTTTCAACCTCAGAATTAACTGAAGAAGTCATTGAGGAAATGGGGGATAAAGAATTTTATAAGCTTGTTATAAAGTTTCTTACCAACATTGAGAAACACATGCAGCAGATTAAAAATATAAGGTAGATGTCACAGGAAATAGGAACACTGAAATAAAATCAAGCCAAATTATTAGAAATGAATGGAGCAAATTAAAAATTCAGTGGGAAGCCTATATAATAGAATGAACGAGGCGGAAGAAATAATCTCAAAATCAGAAGACATTTAGTTCAACAATGAGGAGAGGAGTAAAAAAGCTAGAAAATGGGCCTGGCACAGTAGCTTAGCAGCTAAACTCCTCATCTTTCACACACTTGGATCCCATATGGACACCGGTTCCAATCCCAGCAGCCCCTCTTCCCATCCAGCTCCCTGCTTGTGGCCTGGGAAAGCTGTGGAGGACGGCCCAAGGACTTGGGACCCTGCACCTACGTAGAAGACCTGGAAGAAGCTCCTGACTCCTGGCATTGGATCAGCTCAGTTGCGGCAGTTGTGGTTACTTCAGGAGTGAATCACTGCACGGAAGATCTTTTTCTCTGTCTCTCCTCCTATCTGTATATCTGACTATACAATAAAAACAAATAAATGTTTATAAAAATGCTGGAAAAGAAACTGAGTCAAGCTAAGAAAAGTATTCCAGAATTAAAAAAACACTATTTTAAAGGTCAGATGTAAGAGTTATGACAGTTCCAGAAGGCATAGAGTGAGAAGCTGGGTTTAAAGATATATTCAATGAAATAATAAAGATATCTCCCCTAATATGAAGAAAGAATTGGTAAACAACATACAAAAGTGGAACAGAACACCCAACAAGGTTGACAAAAAGCTATCTTTGCTGGGACACATGATATTCAAGTTCCCTTCTGTCAAACATAATGAAAACATTCTGAAATATGCACATGAAAAAAATCAATTTTCATATAGAGGAACCGCAATGAGACTCACAGCTGACCTCTCAAGAGGAAACTCTATAGGCCAGAAGAGAGGAGTGGAGTGACATATTCCAAATTCTAAAAGGAAAAACATTGTCAGCCCAAACTAATCCAGCAAAGCTTTCCTTTGCCTTTGAAAAATGAAATAAAACTCTTCCACATTGAAAAATAAAGCTCAAAGAATTCACCCCTTCCAGACCTTCGCAAAAATGATGCTTTAAGAAGTTCTCTTGGCAGAGAAAAAGTATAGCACCTACCAAACACAAAGGCAAATATAGACAGCATCCCAACAAAGCATCAGAAGTAGATTAAATCAAACAATAAACAACCTATTGCTATAATGACAGGATGATTACTACCTATTAATATCAACCCTGACTGTAAATAGCTTAAACTCATCAATCAACTATAACAGATTAGCAGACTGAAACAATGAAGAAAGCCATCTATGAGTTGCCTACAGGAGACACATCTCACCAACAAAGATATGCAGAAATTGAAAGTGAAAGGATGAAAACTATTTTAGGTTAATTGAAAGAAAAACAAGCTGATATAGCCATTCTTATGTCGGATAATATAGGCTTTGATGTGAAAAATATTAAAAGAGATGGAGAAGGATACCACGTAATGATAAAAGCATCCATTTAGCAAGATGAGGTCACCTTACTAGTTTCTTGGAATGTTTTCTTTTTCATTTCTAATTTAACTTGGTTTTTCTCTTTTGCTTTTTGCTAGTCTGCCTTAAAGTTTATTTTGCTGATCTTAAAAATGGCTATTTCTCATTGCAATTTGTAGTTTTTTAGTTTCAGTTCCATTTATTTTGCTCTGATCTTTATATTTCTTGCTTCCTACTCTTTTTTTATTTCTTAATATATCCTTGAGATACATTATTGGACCATTTATTTGAGATACTTCTATTTTTTGCAAGCACCAGCTGTTATAAATATCCTTTTCAATACTGTGTTTCTACATCTCATGGAGTTTTATATTTTTGTTTTAATTTTTATTTCATCAAAAAAGTCTTTGTTTTTCTTATCGATTCCCTTAGTGAAACATAGATCATATAGTACCATCATTTTCTTCAAGAAGGTTTTGATTCTCTTTTTCATTTTTTTCAGTGACTCATTGCTCATTCAGTAGCATGTTATCTAAATTGTGTTGTACATGTTCTATTTTTTTTCTTCCTGGAATTGATTTTGTTTTATGGTTTTTCATTTAAGGGGTGCAAAGTAACTGTGCAGTAAAGCTATCATATCTGGATGTGAAGATGCAATGTAGTAAGCATTTCTACTTCCAAATCAAACATGGACTCCCAATGAAATCATTAAATATGTCTTGATAAGAAGATGTTGGGCTTTCTGCCATTGTCCTTACCTAAAATGTCAGTATACACTTTAGTATCAGAATAATGGATTTATGACTGTTTATGAATGTTTATACTATTGTAATAATATACAGGAGATCAGTGGGTTTGGAAGGGATTTAGGCAGTGGGCAAGGGAAATTCCACAGCCTATGGAAGTATATCACAAAATAAAATTTAAAAAGTAAAAATCCATTTTCAATAACCTCTATATTTTAATACTAGATGTCTAATATGTCACCATGGAAATATCTTTTGGAGCATGTGGTTTAAAGCACTACAGAAAATTGGAGTGTGTGTCCCATTTTCTTGCTCACTCATTTGATAAAGCAAAGCTTCATCAACTGTTGCAAATAAAACTCTTTCCAGATGATGGCCAGAGATATTGGATGCAGTGACTATGTTTATTTGCATGACCATTGCCAAGGAATGCCTTGTGATTATAGTAATGATTCTGAACCCTGCACAACTTTATTTATAGAGCTATCATGTTGCACACTTACTTCTTGGTTTTTGAAAAATCCAACATTTTAGCCCTTTCCTAAATTGCCTTGATTGGCAGTATGATATCATCAATTTTACTAAATAATTCCACAACCATTTATTTCTTTTTTCTGTTTGTTTTTGTTTTTAATTTTTTGGCTGTGTCAGCATAGTCTTATGGAGGGTGATAATTATATGTGAGAGATAAAGAGCTGTATAGTCGTGTCCTTGAGCATAAAATTAATTTGGGAATAGAAATAGACCCACAGAGGAGAAAAATATGAATTGCTTCAGATATTGTCTGTAATGCATGATGTCAAATGAAATGGGTGAAGTGAGATTGATAGACATTATTTATCCATGTCTTCTGGGACATCCAAAAATGCAAAAAAAAATGGTTGTACATACAAAGTTACACATCTGTATTCATGTCTTTGCCTTATATGGATTCAACTATCTTGTTGCTTCAAGAAATAATCCCCTTGAGGAAGAGCAGAGAGATCTTCCATCTCCCTAGAATGTGTGAGGCAGATGTAAAGCATAACCTATCAAGAACATAACAGGTAACTTATAGACAACAGACTCGAATCACCATTAGACAATAGCAAAACCACAAAGACATGGGGAGTGTTAAGAGCGACCCTGACAACCTCTTAACAGGAGGTCATATGCACAGAGCAGGGGGGATTCCAGAGTGAAGCAGGGGGACAAGAGGTGACTTGTATTCCGACCCTGGAGACTCCCGGATCCTCACCAAGGACTACCAGTATGGGCACCAAGGACTACATCCCAACTGCCAAGGAGACCACGGGGAATTGGAGTGCCATCGGAGGCTAAGTACTCTGAGGTCATCCGCTCCCACTTGAATCTCCCACATGGGATACAAGAAGTCCAAATCCCTCCTCGCAGAGCCCAATGTCACCGGAACAACAGCCAGGATCCCTGAGCGGTCTACAGAAACAGAACAATAAACTCCCTCCGAGAACAGGGAGAGGAGCTTTCTCTGGTCCTTGCTTAGCTCCAGTACTGGATCCCCACCCTCTCTTGCAATGACCATTAGGGTCGCCCTGGAGGCCCCCCCCCCAAAAAAAAAAAACAAAACAAACAACAACAAAAAAAATTAGGATAGACAGAGAGCAACTAGGAAAGCTTAGAACTAGACAGGGAATGATCAGTGGGGTCTCACATATACCTTACTAGGTAGGACATGAAAATAAACTACTCCTAACTAGGGTATGGAGGATTTCTCTGCACACCCCTCCCAACAGTGTTCTATGCCTCAACGGGTGTCACATGCCTTGCTAAAGGTATAAGCCAGTTTAGACTACCCTAAAATCTGCCAAGTTCAGTAAAAATTATGCTTCAACACAATAAACTGCTGAATACTAAAATGAAAATAGCTGAATGGTATCCTATAGCCAATGTAAGATAGGTAGAAGCCAGTTGTATACAAACTATAATTGAAATGTTAAGGAAGTAGTCTCAGGATGTGGTTAAGAACTCGCATTGTCTAACACATCAGCCACTCAAAACAATGTTAATTAACCCCATAATGTTGGAAACTGCTGTTGATGTTATGTAATGGCATTTAATTGGTCCCAATGATATTCTGCCAGCTATGTCTTCAGATCAGAGTTGGTCTCCTAAAGAAACTGTTGAATTCAGCTGGACAATAAGATTCTGGACTGTATGCATGACACATGCTTCCATTCAAAGAAACAAGACTAGATTTGAACTGTAATACTGTAATAAGGTGGAGCAATTCACCATGGGGGGGGCCCGGGGAGGATGGGGGAACATCAGAGCCTATGAAACGTTGTTATAAAATGAAATGCAATAAAAATATGTATAAAAAAAGAAATAATCCCTTTTAAAATTCTGTATGTTAAAATAGGTGAAATATTTAAGCCACAGACCAGATTGAAACTTTTTTTTTGTTTCTGTATATGTGCATGTGAAGTTTGAGTGAAACAAACCAAAACTCTTTCATTTATGTGCATGATATTTTTTATCTGATCAATAAGGATAGATAATTTCTTCAAGACAATGGTTTGTCTTAAAAAAAAATTGCCTGTCCAATCTGGATAGAAACATTCCTAGATTAAAATCATTGAGAACAAAAGCAATGCATGTGCAATGTAGTTAAGATGCTATCTTTATTCATCACTCTTGTTCTTGCTTAAACTGCTGATTTTTGGAAGTATAAAGCCATTGAAATTAAATAGGGCCCAACACAGTAGCATAGTGGTTAAAGTCCTCATCTTGCATGAGCCGGGATCCCATATGGGGGCTGGGTCTAATCCCAGCAGCCACACTTCCCATCCAGTTCCCTGCTTGTGGCCTGGGAAAGAAGTCAAGGACAACCCAAAGCCTTGGGACCCTGCACCCGTGTGGGAAACCCAGAAGAGTTCCTGGCTCCTGGCTTCAGACTGGCTCAGCTCCATCCGTTGTAGTCACTTGGGGAGTGAACCATCAGATGGAAGATCTTCCCCCCTCTGTGTCTCCTCTCCTCTCTGTATATCTGTCTTTCCAATAAAAATAAATAAACCTTTTTAAAAAAGAAATTAAATAGGTAAATGCATTGCTCATAGATCGGTGTTGCTTCTCTCTTTCTTTGCCTCCTCAGCATGAAATATTTTGTTTTTATTCTGTTTGTCAAGTTATGTTGAAAATGGGCAGTTATCCATGAGAATGATACATGTTTTTATTCCATAAAGACAGATATTTAATGGACATTTGATAATTTGGTGAAAATATAATTATATTATAAACATTTATTTGTAATGTGTTCAACAGAAATACTACCTTTAAAAAGCCAAAGAAAGTACATTTTTTGTTCATCAGTTTAAACACATTACTTTATGCCATGATTTAGCTGTCTGTAAAGCTGTAACTATCTATTTCAAGATGGTTTCTTTCTATTTTGATCTTCCACAAACTCACATTCAATTTTTTGTTGAGTCTATATAACTCCAGAATTTGACACTCTTACATTTCAAATTTGGTGTGGAGAATCCAGATTGTGCGTTTAATATGGAAAATCATATGTGTTATTAAATAGCAAGTAGATCTTAAACGTTGTTAAGGTTTATGGGTATGCCAAATGGAAAATGGGGCACAGATCAGATGTTTCTCATGATATACTCTCCATATAAAATTAGCCAAGGCATGTATGGTCATTAAAGCCTTTATTATGCAAATGGCCATCATCAAGGATGGATAAGAAGCTACTCAGTTTGGTTACAGTAGTTAGTTACTTTAGACAGCAGAAAATGAACATTTGAATGACAACTGGGGATTGGAACAAGTTAAAGATCATGGTGTGTCTGATGATACAGAGATATAATGTTATCCTTTGTGTAGCTTTTAGGGGCGCATGAGATGACAAAGTTATCTAGCTGCATGCATCATTCCTGGCTTCACTGACTACAAAGTGTGAATATGAACAAGCTAGTTAATTCCCTGTTTTCTTAAATAAGATACAAGAATAAAGCTAGAGCCCGGCGCCGTGGCCAAGCAGCTAAAGTCCTCACCTTGAACGCGCCCCGGGATCCCATATGGTCACCGGTTCTAATCCCAGCAGCTCCACTTCCCATCCAGCTCCCTGCTTGTGGCCTGGGAAAGCAGTCGAGGACGACCCAAAGCTTTGGGACCCTGCACCCACATGGGAGACCTGGAAGAGGTTCCTGGTTCCCTGCTTCGGATCGGAGCAGCACCGGCCGTTGCGGCTCACTTGGGGAGTGAATCATCGGACGGAAGATCTTCCTATCTGTCTCTCCTCCTCTCTGTATATCTGACTTTGTAATAAAAATAAAATAAATCTTTCAAAAAAAAGAGAATAAAGCTAGTACATATGTCTTGTGAATATCAAAGGAAAAAGAAAGGGATTCAAGTATCATAATGTGGTGTAATATTGAAAAAATTATTAGTAAATACGGAGGGAGGGGACAATAACAGAAAGAAAAGTTAATGTAAAATATGCAAGAATTCTGAGATCTCCAGCATGGGTTGCAATTTTTCTCTAATACAAGCTTATACATTCTTTCATGATATTTTATTGGTTAAGCTTTAGTGAATGATTAAATTAAATTGAATCCAATGTCTCATCTCATATGCTTATGTTTACCTGATGCTATCTTGATATTGAACAGTTCTTCCTCTGTTGATTTTTCCAGAATTGTGAATATCTCTTAACTTGATTCTAAAATATACTTGTGTTGCAAGCTTAGGATGAAACTATGAGAATTAAAGGGTGACAAAATAATATCACTGTCAAATTTTCAGCTGATAGATTGAAATTTTGCAAAGAGTCTTCCAGAGGCAAAAAGACTTACATCAATTGCCTTTTGATAATTTATATTCTATCAGGCTTTTAAATGACAAGATAATGACGTTGATTACTTGTGAGAATTTTAGATTTCACTTAAGCTTTTTGAACTTACTTAGATACATTTGCTAATAAGCTGATACAGATCTGCAAGAAAGCTATTTGTAGGAAAGTAGATAGCTTTTTCTACCCTTCGCAGGCGTGAGAAATTGCTTTTCTGCCAAGGGCCATTTGGATATTTAATATGTTCTTCGCAGGCATGAAAAACTGTCAATGCAAAAGTAACTTGTTCTAAATTAGTGAAATTCAAAGTCGAATCTCCAGTTGTTTTGGTAGGGCCAAGTTAAATTATTTCATGGGCCTTATATACCCATTTACCGGAGTTCCCCACCCTTCCAAAAATATCGTATACCTAATTCTCTGTATCACATTTTTCTTGGCATACCAATCAAAAAATCTACATTCTCTGTTGAAAACATGTGGCTTTCCAGATGCATTAGCTTTGTGCATATCAACATTGAGGTGTTTATGTACAATGGTATGTTTATTTCAAAATCGGAGAAGCAGAGCAATAGCATCTTATATTTGTTACCTCACTCTTCAAATTCTGTTCCCAACAAACAGCCCTAATTCCCTCCTTTGGCTCCCCCACTCCCAGCTGGGACTGGGCTAGGCTGTGAAGCGATTTACAAAGTTGGTCTGAGTTTCCCCAATGGATGGAAGGAAACCAAGTACTTAGTACTTTTGCCATGAAGTTTTTTTTAGCAGGAACCTAGAATCAGAAAGTAGAACCAGAATCCAAGCCTAGGAACTTGGACATAGGATATAGATGTTCTATGTGGTATGTTAAAAGCTGCACTGAAAGCCTCCCCCGAAATGTATTTACTTAGAAAGTGTATTTGGATGGTTTCACAAGCATTTACATGTATGAATACGTCATCATGGATATTATAGAAAACTTGAACATCCCAGGTTCTTTCATGCTTTTTTACGTTGCAGTCTTCACCCAACCATCGATTCCAGGCAGCGGTTGATCTGCTTTGTATCATTATGTATCTGCTTATATTTTCTAGATTTTATTTCCAGGAATCATGCATACTATCTGTAATTTTTCTCCTCTGAGCTTAATTGTTTTGAGATGTGTTCATTTCATATTCCAGTAATTGATGTTTATTGATGAGTAAATATTACCCTTGCTTATTCACTTATTGATGGACATATGGGTAGTTGCTAGACGTAGGCACTATGAATAAAGATTGCATGAAAATTCATGTAAAACTTTCTGTAGGCATGTTTTGATTTCTCTTTGATGAATATGAAATAGTAGAATAGTTATTTTTCTGGGTAACCATGAGGGTACTTAAAAAATACACATGTGATTTATTTGGGTATAAGAAACCTTTGAAATCCATGCTTGGTGTTTTTTTTTCTTTTTTAATTTTTCATTTTATACATTTTCTGAACTTTGTACAGACTTAACAATTATGGATTCAATATTTCTTATACCACAGTATATTGATGTTTTAATTCCATTTTGCTTAACTTTTTTTTAGGTGTCCTTGTGTATTTAAAGTTACTCAATTGCGTTCCTATTTGCATAGCATGTAAAATAGCTGCAGTCAATCCCCATGTCCTTGCCAATATTTGATATTATGCTTCTCTCTGTCTCTGTATCTGTCTCTCTCTCGCTCTCTTTCCTTACAATTTATTCTTTACTGGAAAACCAGAGCCCAAGGAGAGGAGAGACAGGATAGATCTCTCGCACAGTCAGGTTCTGGTTCACTCTGCAAATGGCCGCATGGCTGGGACAGGCCAGGGTGATGCCAGGAGCCTGCAACTTGATCTGGATCTCTCACATGGGTGGCAGGTGCCCAGGTACTTTTGTTGTTCTCTACAACTATCCCAAGCTTGTTGTGTTATTAAGAAGCTGGATCATACAATAACTAGGACTGGTAGAATGCTGGCTTCACAAACAGTGGCTTGCTCTGCTGAACTGCTGGGCCCTATCTTTTCTTTTCAATATTTTAAGGTTTTTAAAGGAGTTACAACGATACCTCTTTATTATTTTAATGTCCAAATCCATGGTGATGGGCCTCTTTCGATGTGCAAATGGGGGCCTCTATTTCGGCATAGTGCATTAAGCTGCCACCTGGCATGCTAGCATCCTTCATGAACACTAGTTCATGTTCAGGGTACTCTACTGATCTAGCTCTCTGCGAATTGCATGGGAACAGAAGCAAAAGATGGCACAATTGCTTGGGCCTCTGACACTCACTTGGGAGACTCAATGGGGCTCCTAGATTCTGCCTGTTGAGGCCAACTCGGGAGTGAACCAGTGGACAGAAAACCACCCCCTCCCTGGTTTAACTCTGCCTTTCAAATCAGTGCTTTCTCGTTCTCATTAATATTTCTTTTTTGCCTTATGTAATGCCACCACCCTCCATTCCCTTATGCTCACAGATACTATGTTTCAGTAAAGATTCTGAGACCTGTGGTAGATGCCTGAGTAGCAGCTAATATCAAACCCCTAATTACAGTGTTTTTCCTGTACAGTTTTACGTCCTTTAATGATAATGAAACATCTTAGTGCAATAGTTTAATTTGTCCTTTTTTGTTAAATACATTTTTAAAATTTTTATTTGAAAGTCAGATACACAGAGAGGAGAGATGGATAGAACGAACTTCTGTCCAATGATTCACTCCCAAAGCAGCTACAAAGGCAGGAGCTGAGCCGATCCAAAGGCAGGACCTCTTTCAGGTCTCCAAAGCAGGTGCAGGGTAACAAGGCTTTGGAGCATTCTCCACTGCTTTCCCAGGTCACAAACAGGGAGCTGAATGGGAAATGGGGCTGCCAGGATTAGGACCAGCTCCCGTATGGGATCCCAGTGCATTCAAGGCAAGGACTTTAGCAGCTAGGCTACTACACTGGGCCCTGTAAAAATATTTTAACATTTTTGACTTAGTACATTGACTAGAATCTTGACAACAGTGCTAAATAGAAGGTATATGCTGTCACTTCCCTGACTTGTTTCAAATTTTAACAAGAAAACATGTAGTTTGTCACCAGTAAGTGTATTGTTAGTTGTAAGATTTTTTTTTTTGATAGACATTACAATGGTGAGGAAATATGTCTCTACTGTTAAGTGATTTAGAATTTTAATAGCGAATGTTGCATTTGTCAAGTTGTTTTTTCACACTGATATAATCATGACCTTTGTGGGTATCTTGATGGGCTAGATTACATTATTAGAAATGTGAATGTTTCACTAGGCTTCTGTAGGTGGGACAAAAACCAGTGATATTTTACGATTGTTTTTACTCATTTTGGATTTGATTTGCTAAAATTTGCTGAATTTTTTTTTATTAATTATTTTGCATTATGTTACAGTTTCATAGGCTCTGGGAATCCCCTCCACGCCCCTCCCCCCTGGTGGCTTCCTCCACCTTGATGCAGTATTACAGTTCAAATTCAATCAAGATTCTTTCCTTGTAAACATATACCAAGTATAAAGTCCAGCTATTTATTGTCCAGATGGGTTGAACAGTCTCTTGGGGAGACCATTTCTGGTACGTTGTTAGAACTGGCAGAATATCATCCCATTCAACCAAGAGTCCCGACATAACATCAACAGCAATTTGCAACATTATGGAATTGACATGGTTGTGAGTAACCAGTGTGTTACAAAAAAAAAAAAAAAAAGAAAGCAAGCAAGTTCTTAACCACAACCTATGATTTAGCCCATTGACATTTCAGTTTTAGTTTTATATACAGAACCGACTGCTATATACCTTAAAATGGCTATAAGGTACCATTCAGCTGTCTCATGTCTATTTCTTTTTAGTATTTAGCCATTTGTTGTGTTGAAGTATAATTTTGCTGATCTTGGCAGATTTTAGGGTAATCTAGACTGACTTGTAACTCTAACAAGACATTTGTCGACAATTAAGGTGCTGAACATTTTTTTGTTTGTTTGTTTTGGGGGGGTGTGCAGGGAAATCCCCAACACCATGGTGAGGAGTGACTAATCTTTGTGTCCCACCCAGCGAGGCATGAGCCAATCCACGCCAGCTCTTTCCTGTCAGATTTCAGGCTCGACTTTTGGTTGTTTGTCTATTTATTTTAGGTTTTTTTAGTTTGTATGATTGTTTGTTCGCTGTGAGGGGTTTTCGGAGCGATCCTGATGGTCATTGCGAGAGAGGGTAGGGGTCCAGAGGTGGAGCCAGGTTCAGACCAGAGAAAGCTCTCCTCCCTGGTCCCGAAGGACGTTTATCGTTCTTCTGTTTCTGCGGACCGCTCAGGGCTTCTGGTTGTCTTTCCGATGATGTTGGCTTCCGCACGGTAGTGTTTGGACTTCTTCCATCCCCAGCGGAAGCTCCGGTTGGGGTGGGTGACCTCAGAGTACTCGGCCTCCGAGGGCATCCAATTCCCTGTGGCCTCCTTGGCAGTTGGGATATAGTCCTTGTTGCTCGTATTAATAGTTTGTGGTGAAGGTCTGGGAGTCTTCATGGTTGGGATCCAAGCTTCCTCCTTACCACCTGCTCCACTCTGGAGTGCCCCCCTGCTCCACGCACATGACCTCCTGTTAAGAGGTTGTCAGGATCACACCCGATTCCCCCCTCATGCATTGGTATAGTAGTTTTACTATTGTTTAGAGCCGCTTTGAGTCTGTTGTCTATGAATTACCAGATTTGATCTTGATAGGCTATATTGTACTTTTTCCTCACTCTTTTTATGGTCCTGAAAGACTTCCCTGCATTCCCCCCATCACGGATTAACGTAGCGTATTGAGGGTAAAGTAGGTGTTACAGATTTTCAATGTAGATCTTAAGTATTTTGACATTAATTGCTGGTTTATAGTTTACATTGCATTATCTTATTGTATTTGATACAGGTTGTTAGAGATTGCACTATTATTACAATATACAGGTACTATCTTCCAAGTTGTCATCTTATCATCTCAGATTAAGGCAAACATGTGGTATTTAACCTTTTGGGATTGGTTCATTTCTCTTAGCATGATGGATTCCAGTTGGGCCCATTTGTCCACAATTTTTATATTTATATGTTCATTAGACCAGTAATTTGATTTGAACTCTCCTTTTCTTAATTTGGTATGTGCTCACTGTGGTTTTACTTTCTTCAGGAGATTGGTATCATTTTTTTAACATTAAAATGTTTAACAAAATTCACGCATGAAACTGCTTTAATTTTGTTTCTGTTTTCATTATTAATTGAAGCTTCTAATGGATATTTGCAAACCATGAAATCAATTTTCCTTGTGTGTGTTTTGTTAAATTATGTCTTTGGACAAAGTGCACAATTGTATGTAATATGTCAACTTTGTGACTACAATGACTTTAAAGTCCATGAGATTGGCAGTGAGTGACAATTTCTCTTTATTCCTGACATCAGTAATAAGTAATAATGTTTTTTTAAAATATATTAATCTGGCTAGTACTTACTCAATTTTGTATGTATTTTCAAACAATCATCTTTTGATTTCACTAATTTTTCTTGAGTCTCATGTTTCTCGGTTCATTTATTTTCTTTCTGTTTGTTGTTTTAAATTAATTTTCCATTTCTATCTCTAATTTCCTAAAAGAGATACTTACATTATTGATTTAAATTCTTACTGCCTAATGCATTTGTTGTGATAAATTGTCCACTAAACATTGTTCTGGATTCCTCTTAATCATTTTGGTCAGTCTGTATCTTCATTTTTCATTTAGCTTAATGGTTCTTTTGCAATTTCTTACTTGATCTGTGTATTACTTAGAGGGACATCATTTAATATTATGGTATTTTGAGAATTCCCTGCTATGTTACTCTTCATCTGTATTAGTTTAATTATGTGGTGATCTGAAAGAATATTTTGAATGTAGCTCATCTTCTTAAACTGGGTAATATATATTTTATGGCCCAAAATTAGTTTCTCTTTGTGACTATTGCACTTTCAGGTGAGACTGAGAAGAGTAAGTATTCTAGTGGAAATATTCTATAAGTAATTCAATATAATTCTTTCAGAGACAGTTAATTGATGATTCTTTCAGTTCATTTTTTTTTTCTTTACTGGCTACTCAATGTATCATTCAATTTTCAATATGTAATAGTAGTGAACTTGTTTATTTTTTCCTGCATTCTTGTCTAATTTTATCCTCTCTTGTTAGTCACATATGCATTTCTGGTTATTATGTCTTTTTGTTAAATTGAGCCCTTTATCTAGTGTACTTGTATGTCCATGATTATAATGCTTTTTCTTTTTTATTATTATTATTTGCATTGCATTATGTGACATAGTTTTATAGGTACTGGGATTCTCCCCACCTCTCACCAAATCCTCCCCCCATGGTGGATTCCTCCACCTTGTTGCATTACCACAGTTCAAGTTCAGTTGAGAGTCCCCCATTGCAAGCATATACCAAGCATAGAGTCCAGCATCTTATTGTCCAGACAAATTCAACGGCTTGTTGGGGAGACCATCTCTGTTCTGAAGGTAGAGCCGGCAGAGTGTCATCCCGATATGATGTTTTTTTCTGATGTCCATTTTTCTGAGATTAAAATAGGTACTCTACCCCTTTCCCGTTACTAATAGTGTGTTATGTCTTTCTCCATTCTTTACTTTAAATCTGATTAAAATGCAATATTTTAAAGTGGTGTAAAAATAGATGTGAACTCATGACCTGAGATTTGACTATTTTAGTTTATATACATAACTGACCAATGTGATTTATCTTTGTATTTATGTAGTTTTGTAACGTGACTTTGCTACTGCTTTATCAAGAGATTCACTGTATTCCTATTCCTCTTTACATCTAAGCTGACCTTTAAACTTGTTTTGATGTTTAAAATATGCTTTTGGCTCAAATATGGAATCCAAATTTGGAAGTCAAATATGGAAATCATAGTTTCCATTAAAGGAATATCTAAAAAATTATCTACACAGTGGAATATTATTCAAGTATAAAAGATTGAAATCCTATACTTTGTGGCAAAATGAATAGAACTCAATGATGTTGTATTGAATGATATAAGGCAGAAACAAAAAGATAAATACTGCATGTCATGCTTTGTATATGAGAACTAATAGAGCATTCCAGTAATGTGAGCCATTACAAAATTGATGCATAAATTAATAACTTTTATATATTAGGGAAGAGTTTATTTCAAGAAACTGGCATTTTGGTGAAAGAGTGATCTCTTGATCCAAAATATGCTGTTGCCACACACGGGTTTTAAGGGGCCCGGGGTAGTGGCAGGGCCAGATTGGAAATAGCACAATAAGACTATTCAATTGACAGCTATGCAGATACTCAGGCTTTGTACTGATGTGGTTCCATCCAGCTTCTATGGGGAAGTCCAGGGCAAGTTCAGATTGTCAACCTGGTGGAGCACTCTTGATTGTGTGGCTCAGCTTGCCTTGGGTGGAGACTCAACAGTAGTTGTGTCAAAGCAGCCATTCCAAGCGGTCTTTCCTCAGGAGACTTCTGAAATTCTCAGGCAAATGCTACTATTCACTAGACTAGGCAAACGAGTAATTCACAATATCTGTAGCTGTTTCCTTATGTCTGAAATATGAAAAGAGGAGAAAGAAAGATAAACTGCCTTAATTCTGGATTCAACTTTCCCACTGTCAAATGTTCTATTCCTTATCTACAGAATGTCTGTGTTGACTCCATTCTAGACAATTCCTGCTGATTGGAGAAGGAAAAGGAGAATTTTAGTATGGAAACTTCTGATATGGTAGAGACACCTTTCTTGATTTGCCCTTCATAGGGACAGCAAATTCAAATTTTCCCAGTCTCCACATGTTTAACACAATGAATTTACACCAAAAGTAAATCTCCAGTACAATGCTACTTTTGAAAGTATTCTAATTTTAAAATTCCTTCAAAATTGGACATGATTGAAGATGGAACCCAGTAAAATAAATTCCAAAACCAGCCTCTAACTCTTATATCCAAAATTTAATGAGAGCAACAGTTGTCACTAAGGACTTTCAATCTCAAATTTATAGAGCCATTGATTAATTCAGTGTGTATCACATATAGTATTAAAATTGATGGGCACAAATAAGAGTTTGATGAATATTCCCCGAGTAGTAAAGTTGTGTATACACCATCCTGGTTTGATGAAGGCACAGGTTTCCCTTCTTCATGGTTATCAGGATATTTTAAGTCACTTGACATTGATGTCTTGTCTTTGTAGTAAATCCAGAACAATCACTCTTTTGTCCATGTAGACCAATAGGGACATAACAGAAAAAGGTGTGGACACATCTTTTTTTATTTCATTAAGTCTTCTAAGAAAATCTTTCTATTTTTCTCTGTTGATTTTGTTTTATGACTCTTCATTTATGGGGTAACTGTATAGTAGAGGCAATGACATGGAGATGTGAAAACATAATGCAATGTGAGTCTCTACTTCTCAATCATTAATGGATGTCAAGTGAAACTGTTGAAAGTATCTTCACAATAGGATGCTGGACTATTTGCCATTGGCCATACCTACAATGTCAAGATAAAATTAAAATGGCAGAATGATGGACTTAAGACTGATTGTGAAGGATTATACTATTGTAATGACATTGGAAAATTAAGGGGGGACGTGGGAAAGGAGAAAAAGGTAATCCCAGTGCCTATAAAACTGATTCATGGAATAATAAAATAAGTAAGCAAGTTTAAAACAATATTTAACACATGGACATGAACCAATTAAGACTTTTCATCAGTGTCAATAATACACTGTAATTTTAGGACAAGCTCCCATTCACAAAAATGTCAACAACCCAGCATGGGTATGAATATCTCCAAAATAGTAAATAAATTAAAATCTGATGTAGCTAGAATACACCTAAAATGCTATTAAAAGAAATGTGTCATATTCTTTAGCAATATGTGGTATGGCAACCACATCAATTTGTGAGACTTACAAAATTAGTGTAATACTTAAAATTGCTTTAAAATTAAGTTTGAAGAAGCAATGAAGAAAACCTAAGGGTACCTTGACAACCAAGTGTAAAACAGACACATGTCTTGTTCTATAACATGAAACATTTTTAAAATATACCTGATATAATGCTGCATTCTCCAGTCAGATAAATAGAATACAAGCAATGACTCTAACAGACTGCAGAAATGATACGACTCTAACATAGGCTAAAGGAATTATCATAAACAGTTTTAAGATTAGTTGAGAGTCGAAGTGTGGCTACGTATTTGAACATTAGCAAAGAAATCCAGGAGAATATCCGCTTTACTCTGTAATATTAAAAAATTCCCTGGCCCGGCGCCGCGTGGCCTAGCAGCTAAAGTCCTCGCCTTGAACGCGCCAGGATCCCATATGGACACCGGTTCTAATCCCGGCAGCTCCACTTCCCATCCAGCTCCCTGCTTATGGCCTGGGGAAGCAGTCGAGGACGGCCCAAAGCTTTGGGACCATGCATCCACGTGGGATAGCTGGGAGAGGTTCCTGGTTCCCGGCTTCGGATCGGCACAGAACTGGCTGCTGCGCTCACTTGGGGAGTGAATCATCGGACAGAAGATCTTCCTCTCTGACTCTTCTCTTCTCTGTATATCTGACTTTGTAATAAAAAAATAAATAAATCTCAAAGAAAAATTCCCCAAAGTGAAAACTCTTTAAAAATGCAGGTAATTTTAAAAATGGATAGGAACTTTTTACATGAAAGCCATGTGAAAATTTTCAGTTATTTATAAAATTATTTGTGTAAATTGTTACAAATGCCTGAATATCATACTAAGCAATAGAAAGCATAAAGGGGGGCCTATGAAGGGTTAATATGTATTAAATCGACAACAACTCATATAGTTTAAGGGGAATGAAGAAGCCCATAACATTCTCCTTGAAGAGTAGACCTTGTGTACAAGCAGATAATATATGAAATGCCTTGTAAAATATTGAGATGGCAAGGGTTTATTGTCTTTGACTCATTAATTGGATTTTAAAAGCTTTTAGTCATATTAGTGCCTTGTACTCTGTGAGTAGTGTTTTGAAGTAAATTATGAGGTTACTCAGGGATCAATTTGAAAATCTGTATGAAGTTTTTCAAAAGCTTATATACCACTTAACCAACTATTGCTTTGCTAAGAATATATCATGAAGAAGTAATATATGCTGGTGGAAATGATTTATATTCAGAGTTGTTCATGACAATAATATGCAAGTATTATAAACAACGATTTGCATATTTAGCACTGAAGGTTTCATTAATAATGGGAGACCTATGGTCTCCATTTGTGATTTTGTAATTTTTCAGGGTAAGGGAAATATCAAGAAGATACATTACCTGAAATTCTGAAATGGGTCATAGTGTCATACATTTAACAAATTTATAAATTCTGGAAGGAACCACACCAAAATGTTGATAGCAATCACTTTTTGGGTCTGTGATTAATATAATTTAATCAAGTGATTAAGCATTTTTATATCATTTAGCTCTATTACTTATATACTTCTTCCATTAACAGGAGGACTTAAATTTTTATTTATTTTGGCTACAGTGATAAAATAATTGAGAGACAAAGTAATAGCCAAGATCTCATAATTTCTAAGGAGAGATCTTTTATATTTTCTAGTATGTGCGCTGCCGAAGCCAGCACTGTCTTTTATGTTTTCTAATGTAGCTGATAAAAACAGTATTCATTGTATTTCTGCTTAATTGATAAGTACATGTTTCCATACTTCAGGTTTTCTGATTTTTTTTTAGTTTAAAACCTACATATCTGTACGGCCATCTTTATTCTGACTCGAACTTGTGAAGCATTGTGTTTTGGGTCTTCACTGATTGTATGATTCTGTCCGCTCTTAATGGTAATTTAAAATACTTTACTGGTAATCACATAGTTTTTAACTAGAACTAGTCATACTGAATGCCATTATGTTTATCAATTTGATTTTGTGTTATAAGATTTTAGTGATTTATAAAGTAATTCCGGCAATATCAGATACTGCATATTTTCTATCTCCAGGTCTTTACAGTTACACAATTTGCTGCGGTATATTCAATCTTGTAGCTACGATTATGTTAATGACCGTTTCTATGGTAGTCCACCATTACTGAATATGCTTTGATGTGATACAATTGCTAAAATGCACCAAAATTCCTGCTTGGCTGTGCCTTGGTACATTATTTTTGGGACGTAAGAGGTATCCTGTAAAGCATTTAATGTAATTCCTTGAGTATTTGCACAACCTATGTTACAAAGGGCAAAACAAACTTAAACACAATTGAGTCTTTTGTTTTTTTATTAGTACTGCTCTGAAAACCGAAGGGCATATATATGATATCACAAAATCTCTTTAATTTCCATCTTGAGAAATCCCAATTCAAAGTTAAACTAAGTCTAATCTTCATTTTTTTTTTGTTTTGTGTGTTTGTGTGTGTTTTTCATTTTCATGGAGACATGCTATATTGGCTTTCTTTTGTTTTCTAGCCTGGTCCCTATTGAGTTTTACAGAACTTCCTGTTTTCATAATTTTCTATATGGTAGAGTTTGTAATATAGTTTGTCCACATTTCTAAATTACCATGAGTATTTTTTTTTAAAGATTTATTTTATTTTTATTACAAAGTCAGATATACTGAGAGGCGGAGAGACAGAGAGGAAGTGGAGCTGCCGGGATTAGAACCAGCGGCCACATGGGATCAAGGCGAGGACCTTAGCCACTAGGCCATGCTGCCGAGCCCACCATGAGTATTTAATGCAATATTCATATCAAAATATTTACTGTCAAAATGCTATGTGTGCTAAAAAAATGTTACAGTGATTTTATTCTTTAATACAAAAGATGGTTCTTCAACATTTTATATTACACTTCTTACATGGGTGACTGTGAAAAGACAGATACAGCAGTTAGAAAAGCAGTATGTCAGAAATTTAGCCTAACACCAGAAAGCACAAGTCACAAAACTAATGATGTGCCCATCTAGGATATTGTAGACTGAATCATTTCCCATTCCCATATTCTTATGTTGAAATGCTAATCTCTGATTTAATTGTATTTGAACATAGTGCATTTAAAGAGATAATTCAGCCTAAACAAGCTTTAAAGGGCAAGATCCTTTTCTGAGAGCACATGTCTCACTGCTTTGGATAAGAAGGATGTTTGAGAAATCTCTGTGCACACACAAAGAAATCTAAATGATGAATCCGAAGACAAGCAACTGGGATTCAGAAAGAACTAAAACCAACCCTTTGGCATTTTGATTTTGAACTTCAAGCATGCAAAACTGTGAGAAAAGAAATGTCTGCAGAAGACAACGATCTTTTTGTGACAATATGAATTGACAGAATTTTTCATATATAAAATTATCACGCGCCTGCTAATTTTTGTGGGGGGGCAACGAAAAGAGAGTGTCTCATTGCTTATAGAAGGCTGAAAGCATCTCAGAAAAAAATCTAGATATTATTTTCAAGAGAGACATAAACACAATTTGTTGACATGGTATATCACATTTATTGATTTGTGAATGTTAAACTATCCCTGCATGCCAAGGATAAATCCCACCTGGTCTGGCTGAATGATCTGCATGATGCATTGTTGGATCCTGTTGCCCACTATTTTGTTGAGGATCTTTGGGTATATGTTCATCAGGATCTTCTGATTTTCTGGTGTATAGTCACTTGTAATAGTAATATTTCCTAATAATTCTATGTGTGTCTGATGTATCTTTTTTGTATTTCTTTTTTCAACTCTGATCCTATTGATTTGTATGTTATCCATCCCCCCCTTTTTTCGATTAGTCGGGCTAGTGGGCAATCTATCTATTAATTTTCTCAAAGAACCACATCTTTGATTCACTGATCTTATGTATTGGGTTTTGCTTTTTGATTCAGTCAGCTAATCTATGATGTTTAATTGATGAGTTAAAGGCATTTACATTCAGAGTTAATGCTGATAAGTAGTAATCTGTTCCTTTCATTGTAGCAATGGTTTATTCATTGTTTGATTTAGTCTTATGTTGTCGTTTTACTGGAATGTTCTCCATATTGGCTTTAGTTTTGGTAAGTGCTTTTCCTTTTCTCTCTCAAGAGAACATCTTTAAGCATCATTTATAGGGCAGGTCTGGAAGCAGTCAATGAATACTTTGACCATTTCTTTACTGTAAAATAATTTTATTTCATTTTCAAAGGTAAAGGAAAGATTTCCTGGGTAAGTTTGTCTGGGTTGACAATATTTCTCCTTTTCGAATCTGGAATATGTCACTGCATTCTTTTTTTAATGTCTATTTTTCATGACTTTTTCATAAATGATTAATGTGCAAAGAGGCAAGGGCTACAGGAAAGTGGGTGAGACCATTGCTTCCACATTCTCTCTCTCTCTCTCTCTCTCTTTTTTTTTTTTGTTTTATTTTTGTTTCCTTCCTGCCTCTGGAGGAATCAGGGAGACAAGAGAAGCCACACCCAGCCTCCCAAATGCCTCTGTGCCCTGGGATGGAGAACAGCTAACCGAAGCCATCCCAGAGTCCTCGATGTGGGGTAAGATCCAAGGGTCCTGCTCAACATGCTTTGATAGTTCCACAGTTCTGAGTTACTGCTGATCTTACCACTCAAAACACGATGAAATTTTTTGAGAATCCATTGATTGACATACTTCACCTTAGAGTCTCTGTTTGCCCAGATATTTACTGCCAACACTTGGTTGTGGTAGTTGATCAATTTGTTCTGTCTTTTGTCCTCTGTTATTATACCAGGTGTCCCATGCAGGCTCCAATGCACTGCCATATTCCCCATATTCACCTGGATATGCCATTCACTGCTCCGTTTAAGTCACTGAGGAGGCAGCTCTGACACATGCACTCCACGGTCAGACCATGGAATCTGCAATTTTCTCCACGGTTGCAGTTCTGAGTCCAGTGATTCAGTTGGGAGAATCCCCACAAAAACTTCATCTGAGGTAATCCCAGATCTGATTCTTATGTGTGCTTGCCAATACAGGGTTTCCACAGTCTGTTTCACACATTGGTAGTTGCAGTTGCTGGGTCAATTCTGTCTACAGCCCTGATTTCAAGGCAAATCAATGAGTGCTGGAGCCCATCCTGATCCTGCCCACCCCACACTCTGCCCTCATGCAAACCAGTGGAAGTTGCAGCCTAGTCAGAGTGACCTGCAGTAACCCCCACCAGGGATGCTCTCTGGCCTGGTTCCCATACTTGACAGTATGTACAGTAGACTGCTCCAGTCTGTCTCCCATCCCATTCAGCTCTCACACATGGCAATAGGCATTGAAGCCAAATTCAACCCAACCAGCCCAACTATCCAACCCACACTCCTGCCTGCGGGTGCCACTCTCTGTCTAGCCGTGCCTGCCCCAGTCCTGGTTCTCATACTCATCAGCCTGAGTGACAACCCAAGAGAGAGGTGCCACTATTTCCCTAATGGTCCCGCTCCCACTCCTGGACCTTATACTCTCCAGGTGGTTCTGCAGTTTAACTTGACAAAATTTGCCCCCATGCCTGCATCTGCCAACTGATGCTGCAGCAAAACCCAGACAACCCACACCCTCTCTGGTTTGTGTATGCACCAGTAGGAACAATCAACCCAGCATGGCTTTCCCCTGATCCAGCTCACATGCATGCCAACAATTGTTGTGGCCCTGCTTGGCCTGCTCTGCCCCCATCCCAGGTCTCACGCTCTCCAGTGGGAGTGGTGGTTCAGCAGGGGAGCCCCACACAACCCCTTACCAGGTTCATTCCCTCCCACAGGGGTCTCACATGTGTTGGTTGGGTGCTGTGACCCAATCTGCCATGGCGTGCCTCATCTTCGGATTTGCCAGTGACTGCTGTAGCTTGGCCAGACCTAGCCCAACCCAATTCTAGTTCACCTGGCGTGGTCTGAGCTGCTCCCTGTCATGTTTCTTGTGCTCACTGGCAGGGACTGTGTCCTCACAGAGGAGTTCCCCAAGCTCCTCCATCAGAATGCCTCCCATGCCAAATCTCACACCCACTGGTGGGTCCATGGTCCAGCCCTAATTAGTCCACCTTCTGTCCTAGCAGAAATAGTGCCCTTTCTTGACAAGCCCTCACCCATTCTGATTTTTACAGTTGGGAGTTATATACCAGCCCAGCCTGACCTGCACCCAGACACATCTTACACATAGCTCAGCAGAGGCAGACACCTAATGTAGCTTGTCCTACACTCACCCTGGTTCTCACAAGCAGCAGTGGGTACTATAGTCTGGCCCAGCCTGGCACACCCCAGAGCCAGTTCACATTTGTGCCAAGGGACACTGCAGCCATGTCCAGACCAGAAAACAGTGCCACTCTGGCCCTCACACTCAACAGTGGGAGCCACAACCCAGTCAGGGTGTCCTCTTAGCTCCCTAATCATTCCTATCCCCAGACATAGATCTTGTGTGTTCCAGTAGTTGCTCTGACCCAGCTTGATGCAGTCCCTCACCTGTCTTGGCTTATGCCTTAGATGCTGCACCCTGGCCTGACCTGACGTGCCTAAGTCCCAACTCTCGCTAACATGTGCTGGAACATGGCCCTATTCTGTCTGTTCTCATCCATGGCTCATGCAAACCATCACGTGTGACAGCCTACTCAAGGATGATCTACATTCCTGCCTTGTTTCTGTACTCACCAGTGGGCTAAGGTTTACTTGGCCCTGCCCAGTCTGCCCCCTTCCAAAAGCAACCCACACACTTTCCAACAAATGAAACTAACTTGTCCAGCTTGCCTGAAACCTAGGTCTTGACCACATGCTCACCAGCAGGAACTAAGACCCCAAAGGGGTGTTTCCCAGGTCCCTCCACTCGGCCCACTCCCAGGTCCGGATCTCACATGTGCCAGCAGGTGCTAGGCTCTTGCCCAGCATAGCCTGTCCCTCCAACTTGGCATTTGTATGAGCTGGTGGATGTTGAGTTCCGGCCCAGCTCACCCTACACCCTGTTTTAGGATGCACATGCAGGTCCTGCAGCCTGGATCTACCCAACATATTCTCGGTCCAATACCCATGACTGTTGGCGAGTTCCATGATCACCCCTAGTTCAGTCCATTACCACCTCAAATCTTGAGCTAACCAGTGGGAGTTGTATTTCCACAGGGTTTGGCCCACATATCCCCTGAAAAATCCATCCCTGGACCTGGTTCCCTTGCATGCTGCTTAGTGTCATGACCCTGCCTAATGTGACCTGTCCCCTGTTCCAACGTTCAGTCATGTACTAGGATCCAGCCCTGCTAGACAGGCCCATAGATCTAGCTTTTGTGTGGCCTGGAATGTGGTGGTCAGCAATGTTCTGTGCTTACAAGCCCATCTCAGGACTCTTATGTGGGCTAATAATCAGTCTGACCCATACAGATCTTCCAGTCTCTCCCCTCCAAACCACCAGGTCTCAGTCCCCTTGCTTACCTACAAGTACAGCGGCCCCGTTGTTTTTTGTCTCTCAAGATTCATTGCTCACCCGCATGTATGATGGCCTTTTTCATGGATGTTCCTAGGCAGTGATTCTTCAACCCCAATTCTGTAGACCTCATCAGCAGGCAATCAGTGATTAGAACCCCGTGCTGATAGATGCCCTGGCTGCCTGAGCTAAGATAGAGCCAGCTGCTTTTTTAAGTAGTCATGCCAGGCCATACCCCCTACCCCCACCAATCAACTGAAAGTGGTTGATGCAGCAGAGGTTCTGGTTCGCATGCATGGCCTGAGCTAAGATGGAGCCAGCTGCTTTTTAAGCAGTCATGCCAAGCTGAGCCCCCCGCCGATTAACCAAAAGCAGCCCATGGTGTGGAAGTTCCAGTTTGCATGTTTGTCCCAGTCACTGCATTCCATTGTGACCTGTAGAATTTCCTCTGAGAGGTCAGCTGTGAGTCTGATTGCCATCCTTCTATATGGCAATGGATATTTTCACGTGTATATTTAAGTGTCTTTTCCTAATTTTCCACTGAAGAGACCTTGATTATCATGTGTCCTGGCGAAGATCATTTTTTTTTGTCAACACTACTGGGAATTCTTTTCCCCTTCTGTACATTGTTTTCCAGTTTTTAAAATGTATTTGGGGAATTTTTATTTGTTGATTCATTGAATATATCTTTTTCAAAGATTTATTTATTTTTATATGAAAATCCAATCTACAGAGAGAAGCTTATATAGAAAGAACTTCCTTCTGCTGGTTCAGTCCCCAAGTGGCCACAATGGTAAGAGCTGAATGGATTCAAAGCCAGAAGCCAGGAGCTTCTTCTGAGTCCCCCATGTGGGTGCAGGGTACCAAGGCTTTAGGTTGTCCTCTACTACTTTCCCAGACCACAAGTATGAAAGTAGGAAGCTGGAAGGGAAGTAGAGCAGCTGGGATATAAATTGGTACCCATATCAGTTACTGGTGCATGAGAAGCAAGGACTTAAGTCACAAGGCTGGCATGCTGGGCCATATTTAACACAACTTTAAACACAGCTTCTTGTTCGGTGACTTCTGAAACTTCCATAATTCTTACATGTGGCCTATTATACTGTCTCTTAATTCTTGATTTTTTTTATTGTCTTGATTCTTTTTCTTTTCCAGCTTTTCCTTTTTTCTCCCATTGTGGCAAAAAAAATCTTCAAATTCTAAAAATCTTTCTTCTTCCTCATCCATTCTATTATTCAGGTTTTCCACTGAATTTCTATTTGATCCACTGTGTTCTTTGATAATTCAGCTTGATTTTATTTCAGTGTTCGTATTTCCTATGACAATATTCCTTAAATTCTTAAACTGCTGCATGTGTTTCTCATTGTTGATAAGAAGCTTTATAACAAGTTTATAAAATTCTGCATTCCCCATTTTCTTGATGCCTTCTTCAGTTAACTGAGTTTGACAAAGGCTTTTGCGACTTTCCAGGGAAGGCGTCAGTGATACTCATTGTGCCCCTTTCTCTTGTTTTGTTTGTGGTCACTTGTGACTAGCATATTTTCTCTTTAAGGCTGATCGCTGAGCTTTATCATCTACAAGTCTACAAATCAATTTTACGGATTGTGTCAGGTATCCAGTTTTATTTTGTTTGTTTGCAGTAATTTGTACCACCCCCTCCAGTGAGTTTCAGTCCTGGGCTCTTGTGCTAGGCTGTCACCATGGTCTCTGTATCCTGGCTAATCACGTCCCACCCCCAGTGATCCTGTGCTGTGACCACACCTCTTAAAGCACAGCCCCTTGGGTCCGGCGGCGTGGCCTAGCAGCTGAAGTCCTCGCCTTGAACGCGCCGAGATCCCATATGGGCGCCGGTTCTATTCCCGGAAGCTCCACTTCCCATCCAGCTCCCTACTTATGGCCTGGGAAAGCAGTCGAGGATGGCCCAATGCGTTGGGACATTGCACCCGCGTGGGAGACCTGGAGGAGGTTCCTGGCTCCTGGCTTTGGATCGGCACGCATTGGCCCTTTGCGGCTCACTTGGGGAGTGAATCATCGGACTTAAGATCTTCATCTCTGTCTCTCCTCCTCTCTCTGTATATCTGACTTTGCAATAAAAATAAATCTTCAAAAAAAAAAAAAAAAAAAAAAAAAAGCACAGCCCCTTTCCGCGCTCCCGGCGAGGGCTCCATACGTTGTCTTTGATTCCCAGCGTAACTTTACAGGGAAGCTATCAAATGTCCGGATGAAGGAGGAGGGTGTCCTCAAGTTCCTGGCTGCAGGAACCCACCTGGGAGGCACCAACTTCGACTTCCAGATGGAGCAGTACATCTACAAAAGGAAAAGTGATGGCATCTACATCATCCACCTCAAAAGGACCTGAGAGAAGCTCCTGCTGGCGGCGCGGGCCATCGTGGCCATCGAGAACCCTGCGGACGTCAGCGTGATCTCTCGGAACACTGGCCAAGGGGTTTTCTGAAGTTTGCTGCTGCCACTGGAGCTACTCCCGTCGCTGGCCGCTTCACTCCTGGCACATTCACTAACCAGATCCAGGCCGCCTTCCGGGAGCCGCGGCTCCTGGTGGTGACAGCTCCCAAGGCTGACCACCAACTCCTCACGGAGGCTTCGTACATGAACCTGCCCACCATCGCTCTGTGCAACACGGACTCTCCTCTGCGCTACGTGGACATTGCTATCCCGTGCAACAAAAAGGGAGCCCACTCCGTGGGTTTGATGTGGTGGATGCTGGCCCGGGAGGTTCTGTGCATGAGTGGCACCATCTCCCGTGAACACACGTGGGAGGTCATGCCTGATCTCTACTTCTACCGTGATCCTGAAGAGATTGAAAAAGAAGAGCAGGCTGCGGCTGAAAAGGCTGTGACCAAGGAGGAGTTCCAGGGTGAATGGACCGCGCCCACTCTTGAGTTCACAGCTACCCAACCCGAGGTTGCAGACTGGTCTGAGGGTGTGCAGGTGCCCTCTGTGCCCATCCAGTAGTTCCCCACTGATGACTGGAGCGCCCAGCCTGCCACTGAAGACTGGTCTGCAGCCCCCCACGGCTCAGGCCACTGAATGGGTAGGAACAACAACCGAATGGTCTTGAGTGATCTGCAGTCTTTGAAGCAGAGGTGGAGTGAAGTTGACGGAAAATAAACACCAGTTTCTAAAGAAAAGAATAAAAAAGCACAGCCTTTCTCCCACTCCTTGCTTCAGCAATGACCATAATCAGAAATATATTAACTATCCTAAACTTTTGGGTTTTGGTGGTACTGTTCTTTCTGGACCTCTTAACCGTTAACTCTAAGGTCATCTGAACCTATGTTGGGTGAACTTTGTAGGATGACAAGTTGGAACTGATTTCCTTGTGGGAGCAGTGAAATGTGCTATATTGCAAGTGATTTCACTCCTGGCTTAGAATATGCACAGCTTGCTAGTCTCTCAGATCCCACATACTTTGTCTTAGTACACAAAATGGGATCTGACATGGCACTGGTAGGCATCTTGGCCACTAAATCCAACCTGCTCCTGTGCTGCTTGCTTGGGGTCTGTTGCTCTGTCTCTGCTTGTGTTCAAACAAACCAGCATGATGGGCAATTCTTTCCCTGGATTCACCTCCTGAACTCTGGGCGAACCCCCCCTGCCCACCTGAACACTGGCGAAGCTCCAATTGCTGAATGCCAACCACTGTTTTGGTATCTAGTCACTGCAACGTTGCTTTGCTGTCGCTGCTGCTTCCCTATGTCCATGAGTTTCCAGGTACCTTATTGTTAATTCAGAAGTTTTCATGTTTGTGGTAAAACAAACTGAACTACAGCACATGATGTTGAGTGGAATAAGGCAGCTCCAGAAAGACAAATGCCTCTTGTTCTTCCATATATTTGATAGTTCTTTCTCTTGGATTCTCTGTTGTACTTTCCATCTGCTTTCAAGTCTCTGTTTATGAGTGCTGCTTGCTTGTTGTCTGGTAGCAATGGCTTGATGCATGGACAGATAATCAAACATGTGGACTACTAACGGATGGTCAATAGTCTGAGGACAGCATTTTTTATTTTTATTTTTATTGGAAAGGCAGATGTACAGAGAAGAGGAGAGACAGAGAGGAAGATCTTCCATCTGCAACAGCCGGTGCTACACAAACTTGAAGCCAGCAGCCAGGAACTTCTTTCCAAGTCTCCCATCCGGGTACAGGGTTCCAAGGCTTTGGGCCGTCCTTCACTGCTTTCCCAGGCCACAAGCAGGGAGCTGGATGGGAAGTGGAACTGCCTGGATTAGAACCGGTGCCCATATGGGATCCCGGGGCTTTCAAGGCAAGTACCGTAACCGCTACACTAAAGCGCTGGGCCAGAGAACAGCATTTTTAAATTAAATAGCTCCGCAATAGTTTTTGAAAATGAATGCAGACATAGTATCTGATCTAAATTTTTAAAAACCATTAACTCAAAATTTATGGAGTGATAATATATGTAAGACCCTGGGTTAAGTACCTCTAATGATAATTAAGTCTTAGTACCCACCCTGAAGGAATTCATGGTTAGTATAATGATGATTAAAAAATGGTGATGATTTGTTAACTGCTGGATAATCATGCCAAAAATGGTTGGCTTTCTTCATTAATAGTAATACAAATCTAAGCCTTTCTTGGCTGTAGACATGAAAAGAAAAACAGCACCCATGAACTAATAAAAACCAGAAATGCAATTTCTCATATATATTTTAAATTTTTCTGATAGCTGCAAGCTTTAAATTTATTTAAATGATATATTTTGTTTACTTATCAGAGTTATTTGAAAATATTGATACTAGATATTAGCAAAATATTTTACATTCTGTCTTGTATTGTAATTGAAACCATATGTATGTTTTACTTACTAACTTATATATTTCCACTAGCTGCAAGTACTTAAAAAACATATAATCATTGTGACTACTAAACTAGACAGTACAGGTCTAGTCCATATTCTTCCTGTCATGTTCTGGATATTTGATTGTGCTGTGTTCTTTCTGATGCTTGCCCTTGTTGTTACCTCAATGATGAACTTATTTTCAGATGCCAGAATGAGTTTGTTAGTTCAGTTGGATGATGTCTGCAGATCTGATTCCAGTGAGAGCTTCCTATGAAGAAATGCTCTTCTAGCCCTTCAGAATCACTTGGAATTCCCAAGACTCTTCTTTTGAAAGACAACTGTTTCATCATGCCCTAGTGGATATATTTCTCTTGTGGCCTTCCTCCAACTTGAGTCATTTATTGAGTAAATATATCTCCCTTAGTATGACTCATCATAAGAAGGCAAAGAGCTCCCAATCAAATACACCTGATTTCAATAAAATTTGAATCAGACTTGCTGCTTGGGAAGTTTCCAAAACATTATACTCTCAACATATTTGCAATGAAATTAAATAGGATATCTATCTTACAATATTTCTGTAAAAGATATGAAAATAATGTGCAAATATACATGAAACATTAAAGTACATCAGCTGTTAATGAAAAACATTTCAAAAATTGTATCTTCTGTTTATAGTAATATTTAAAGTATGATGTCATTTTAATATTAATCATGCCTAGCATAACAGGTTTTTTTCTTTTTATTAAAATTCGCCAGAAGAGTTAGTGCATAAACTTGCTGAAACTTTGGACTTGCCGTGAAATGGAACCATCAGAATTATACCTGTCATGCAATTGAATTGAAAAAGTCTTGCCTTAAAGTCTAAAATTAGTGCTAGATATTATTATTTCTCTAAACCTCAGCAAACAATTTTAGGACTGACTTTTCCAAAGAAAGCAAGTAAAATATCTGGAATTCTCTGGGCCTGCTGTAGTCTTATTTGTGTATTCACAAGCACTTGTAGTTTTTATCTTTTCCTATTGTGTTACAGGGGAAAAAAAGGTTTTTTATTAATGAAGCAAACAACTCGTCAAAGCAAAAGACTCAGAACAAAAAATCAAATATAAATTGTTCAGCTTTGTAAAGAGTATTCTGGTTTCTTAGATATGAAGTCTTAATGGGAGAATGGGGTTTAGAATCAATGGAGGCTGCCAGAATCTTTTAGAAAGAAACATACATTCTCAGAAATTGATATATATATATTAATTAGAATCATATATACACAATTGTAATCATGTACACAGAAAGGCTGACAGATCTCGCTGGGTTATTTAATGGTTTTTGGTAATATTAATCTGTCAGGGACTTAGACCAATTTGTTATTTTAGGGGTTTCACATTCCAAATTCTGCCACTGTTAAGTTATTTCAGTCTCAATTTGATTGTCTCAACAGTCTATTCTATAGTTGCAAACTCAGAACTGCTGTTAGCACTGTTAATACAGTAGGTTGTTAGGTGTTATTCTGAAAATAGGCTTATTTTAATGAACTAGTCTAGGATCAAGGAATTGGAAATTGGTTGAAGCTCACAATCAAAATGGTTGTGCTCAAATAGGAAAATGTGAATGTTCCAATTTTCATTTTTTAAAGGATGTAAGTGCACAATATTAGAACTTTTAACAAAAATGACATTGCTTTAAATTATACCTTTTTATTTTATTCTGATTATCAGAAAAGCACATTTGCCTCTGAGGTTTTCATATCACATTATACAGTCCTTAAGAATATGGAAGGGATTCCTACATTGAGGTCTAACTCATGGGCGCTCACTGACAGAGGAATATTATGCCTTATCAGATCTGAGAAGTGGAAATAGTCAGTGTATTTGAAATCCAGCTTTAGTTGCATACCTGAATTTGAATTCTGACTAAACAGCTTACTAGGTTTAATACTTCAGGTTATTCATCTGTAACCTGAACAAAATAATATTTATTTTTTCAGGCTGTTAGAATTATTTGATACGTAAATTACTTTTGCCATTGCTGCATGAATCAACTAATTCCTAAAAATTAGACAATATGTTATGATAAATTATGGCTTTAGGCAACTGGTAAAGCCTTGGATGCCATTTCCAAAGCAGCTTCAGATGATGAAAAGCAGATCATAACAATTAATGACTACATGAAGGGTGTATTAGAGTTTTTTTTTTTTGTCAGTTTGTGATAAAATCACAAGAAATCACAAGGTTGCCTAAACATATGCCTTTGAATTCCTACATGATGTTTTCCTATAGGCAGTAACCTAGGAGTGATGGTAACGGAATTTGTGGATCATTTTTGTCTATAGTTGTGTATGAATATAATGCCTTTGTTGGGTTTTATGGTTGCTAAAATAATTATCTTACTGATGAGTCTACTAATACCAAAGGAATGGAGATTGTTAAAACCTTTAAAGTGCGTTAATACAAAAAAAGTTGGTACCAGCCTTCATGTTTAGAGGATGATATCAGCCCAGAAACCATTTTTGTGGTGAGCGGTCTGTCTGAAGCCTGGGTGTCTATTCTACCCTGGTAGCTCTTGGGAATATTTGATTGTGCTGTGTTCTTTCTGATGCTTGCCCTTGTTGTTACCTCAATGATGAACTTATTTTCAGATGCCAGAATGAGTTTGTTAGTTCAGTTGGATGATGTCTGCAGATCTGATTCCAGTGAGAGCTTCCTATGAAGAAATGCTCTTCTGGACCTTCAGAATCACTGCCTTTAGTTCAGTCCAAGCTTCCCAATAAAAAGACTGAGCATTGCACTGGCCTTTTTCCAGCCTCACTGTCAGCTTGAGAAACATTGATTTTTTTCCAAATAAATTCCATTCTGGCCTAGAACTCTTTGCCTAGAGAAGCTGTATAATCTATTATAGAGTTTTAAGAGTAAATCTGAAAAAGAACCATGGTAGTGACTTTACATTGCAAAGAAAGCCTTGGGTAAACTACTCATGTGCTTCCAAATTCCCTTTCCTCAATAAATCAGGTAAGGGCTTTGAAGGTTCACCTATATGTCAAGGCAAACTTTGTTGGTTTGATTTCATTTTCGAACTTAAAATGGGATCATCCTTGTACAGAAAGGCCAAATTCCAGATAAAAGATGTTTTGAAATAATCTCAGAACAGCAGTGTTGTGAACTTGATTATAAGAAAAAGAATTGTTACTTTTTTACTATGTTAGTTCTTGTGAATACATACTTAGTCGGTTGGATCATTTTTATTTGGAAAGTATAATCAGACTTGTGCTTTGTTTGGAACTTCTGCGAGGACAGAGGCTATAAAAATCTTTGGATATTTGCTTTTAAAGCTGTATATTTGAATTTAAAAGCACCAAAAGTATTTGAAGCCTTTATAGGACTTGGTACAAGTGAAGTTGATACAAATGTATAGGAAACTTTCATGTAGGTACTGCTTCTTGACAAGGACACTCCTTCCATTTCTGTTGGAAGCTTCACAGTTCTATTATTATTTTGTTCACTGGGAGTAGAAAGAAATGCTTTGGTGTTCTCTTTTTGAAAAGGGAAACTAGTATTTATTAAAAAAATTCTTCAGTTTTAAGATACCATTCCTTAGGCTCAGGGATTTCCCCTTCCGTCTTCCACCATCTCCCCCCATGATCATGCCGTTTTCCCCTAAATTGTAGCAATAGTGTAGTCCCTCCAAAACAGGCATGTCATTCTACTTAAGTGTAACTTGACAGTGAGATTTAGAAGCATACTAATACTTCTCAACCTACCTTCTCTTCTGCCTGCATTCCTGATTCCCTACCCATCATTCTCTCTTTCCCTTTCTCTCTCTTTCATAGATTTTTACATTTATTTACTTATTTTAGTATTCCATGATACCGATCAATAGGCTCTGGGATTTCCTTTCTTCCCTCCACAAATCTGTGCCTCTCCCACACACTAATTTTCCTCATATCATTGCAAGAATTCAATCCTTCACGATCAGGCATAAGTCCGTCACTGTACTATTGAAGTGTATCCTGACATTGTAGGCACAGACATTGACAGAGTCCAGCATCCTATCATCAAGATACATTCAAAAGTTTCACTGGGAGTCTGTCTCTGATTTGGAAGTTGAGATACACACTGCATTGTATCTTCACATCTGTATGTGGTAGTCTCTAGGACACAGTTACTATGTGTTTCTTTCAATAATCAGCCATTAAAAAAGCAACAACGGAGAGAATAATACAAAATTTACAACTACATGAAGTTAACAGCATGCTACGAAATGACCACACTTTAATTTCATTTTGCAATTTCAGGTTTAACATGTCATTAGATAAAGATATTAATACATGGCAAGTAGAAATTAATAAAGGACACAAACATTAAACAAACCCAAAACCTTATTCCTCAGGAGTTTTACATTTATAGTACATTATATTTTTTATTATTTATTTATTTATTATATTTATCATTTATTTATAGCACATAAATCTCCCTGGTCATAAACACTGGTACCTAGGCTACATGAATTTATTGCTATATTAACTCAGCACTTCATCATATGCTAATATGAGTTAGCAATGTAAAGGCATAAACATATACAATTTGCTTCCAAGGTCTTTGGTCATCATATTACATTGCTAACAGGTAGCATAATTTGAAGCTTGGTTCAGGACTTCTGGGTTCTATACACTTTGTTTTATTTCTTACTTGGAAAGAAAAAAAATGGGACCTCAATCCTGTAAACACTGCCTATGAACATAACGTACAATATGTTTTAATAGCTTTTTAAATAATATCCATTTTTATTAATGCATCCTACATATGCTTTGCTTTTTATTGTGAGTAACCAATAAAAATACTTGTAAAAATAGTCATAATGTTATACTATTTACGTCCATACTTTTTACCGCCCACTGTAAACTTCTGTGCTTCTATGAAATGCAATTAAAATAAAGTAAACTCACAAATAAAGCATTTAGGTTATGGCAATGTAACAACAGCCAGTTCAGCTACCTATGGCATCTTTGAAAACTGGTTGTCTTAATGGCACAAGTTTGCTTGGTATTTTTTTCTCTATATGCTTTTCATTTTATGTAGTTACCTAAAACCATTGAATAAAAATTGAATTTAGAACTTGAACACATGCATTTCATAAGTATCTTAAGAGCCTAGTTAATATTAGTTTTTGTGGAGAGACTAAAGTTGATTTTGAGGGGAAAAAAAATTGATGTTTGATTCAATCATTTGAGTTGTAGGAAGACGCTGTTTTATCTTTCAAGATTTATTTTTGTATTTAAAAAGGAGTGACAGAGAGAGGGACAAATGGTGTGTGGGGGTGGGGTGGAATAGAAGAATGGGCACATTCATGCTTCTAGTTGCTGTTACATTCCTGAAATGCCCACAAACATCCAGGTCTGGGCCAGGCCAAGGCTATGAGGCAGGAGCTCCTTCCAAATTTCCAATGTGAGTGGCAAAGGCCCACGTATAAATGTCCCCTGCTCTGTTAGGCACATTAGTGGGAAGCTGGACTGAGAGCAGAGTTTCACAAATGGAAGAAAAAAAATTTTTTTCTACCTCTGTTGCTCTACTCCTTGAGATAGAAAAAGCAATAACCTCTGTGAGAGATTTTTGACTGTTTGGCTTTTTTTGTTGAAGACTGCTGCCACAGATTAACAAAGGTAATAGAAAAGACTTCAAAATCTTTCTTCAAGAGGTATGATTAACTAGCTGTTGTTTTAGTTAAATAATTCCTAGTACTGCTTATTTGGTGCATTCTGGATTCTTTGCATATTCCTATTGCTGATTCCGTATGAATTTATGAACTAGCATGATACTCAAAATGATTAAACAGGGGCCCAAACTACAGTGTAGTAGGCTAAACCTTGACTGCCAGCATTTCATATAGGCATCTGTTTGAATCCCGGATTCACTTCCCATCCAGCTCCCTGCTAATGTGCCTGGGAAAACAGAAGAGGACAACCCAAGTCCTTGTTCGCTTGCACCCATGAAGGAGACCTGTAAAAAGCCCCAGGATCTTGGCTTCTGACCAGCTCAGAAAATGCTGTTGTGACAATTTGGGACGTGAACCAATCTACAGAAAATCTCTGACTTCATCTTTCTCAGTAAGTCTGCCATTCAAATAAAAATGAATGAATCTTTTTAAAACATCAAGTAATTAGTATCCTTCTATGTGTGGGTCAGTCTTAGTTTCTGAATGTGGTCTGTCCCTTAAAAATCTACATTTTGAACGCTATAGTCCCAGTGTGCTGATGTGAGAGGCGGTGGAATCTTTAACAGGTAGAGGAGATTAGTTTAAGGCGCTGACCTCACTGGGAGTCCTGCTCTTGACAGGGATTAAGTCTGGTGTCAAGGGTGGTCATGGGGTGTAAGAAAAAAGCAAGACTGGTTTCTACCCATGGATTCTTTTCTCACCATGTGAACTTTTTCCCTTGTATGTGTGCCTGCCAAGATGATGTCCACCATGAGGCCCAGTCCTGGACTGAGTAGCACCAAGTGTGAGAATCTAATGTTATGGGGCACACCATATAAAAGACCACTGAAGCCAATTTACATTTTGAGGAGCCTTTATTAGCCAGCTGGCAACTGACCCCACTCAGAATATGTCTGAAGGAGACAGCCCTGAGATCTCAGCACAGTGTGCTTTTAAAGAAATACAAACCGGCTTCCTGATGGCCTTTTTGCTGGCAAGCAAACAAGGGTATAGAAGCAGGTTAGAGCCAAAATGAGCAAATCCATAGTTACACTTACAGTTTAACTTCTTGGAAATGGGTTCCACTATTTATGGGCCCAGTTCCCAGCACCTCGTTCTTTTTTAGGGGAGGAGGGTCAATCTGACCTGACCTGTACTCATTGGATGCACTCTAATTTTTCACCCTGTCACATTTGTGCATAAAGAACTAGACGGTAGATAAGCTTTTATTAAAAAAAATCAATCTTGAACTATATAGTCTGAACCATAAAATGAACTAACAAAGTAGGTCTATATGTTTAGACATTGAATGAAAAAATTTTGGACTTTTATAAGTAAGTAAACACTTTCTGATTAACTGTTCTCAAAGATAAAAACTGTAGCCTTATTTAAAATAGTTTTAACTTTCTATATTCATTAATCAAAATTAATATTTATAAACCTAATAGCTCAGAATAACTGAAAATATATGAATTTAATTATAACTTACCATTTTTACCTTTTTAAAAGGTTTATTTATTTTTATTGGGATGGCTGATATACAGAGAGAAGGAAATACAAAGAGAATAATCTTCTGTCCTCTGATTCACTCCTCAAGTGATCACAACGCCCGGAGCTCAGCAGATCCAAAGCCAGGAGCCAGGAGCTTCTTCTGAGTCTCCCACGCTGGTGCAGGTTCCAGGGCTTTGAGCCATGCTCGACTGCTTTCCCAGGCCACAATCATGGAGCTGGATGCCCATATGGGATCCCAGTGCGTGCAAGACGAGGACTTTAGCAACTAGGCTACCGTGCTGGGCCAACCATTTATAAGTTTTAAATTAGTTCATATATTGTATAGTTTAGTACAATCATTTTAATTAGGTTTGTTTCTGCAAAGAGGATTCAGCTTAAAAATACTAATTACAAGTTCTTAACTGTTCCTTGAATGAAGACAAGAAAATTATGGCGTCTATATTAGTTTATGATTTTCATATAACATCATTGTATCACTCATCAAATGAGGGATCACTCAAATGCATGCAGTAGTAATTAAAAATATGTCATCTCTGCTATTTGTGTCCATTCAATCATATTTAAATTACTGCTTTACATGTGTTTTAATCTTATAATTGGCACTGTAATAGGATGGAATATACTTCGTACTTTTTTCGTCTTTTAAAAATTATTTTTATTATTATTTTAAGATACAGTTTCCTAGGTTCCAGGATTTCCCATTCTCTGCCCTTTTCTGCCTCCCCCCCCCCAACTGATTTCCCCTTCTGTGTTATAATGGGTGGTCCTTCCTAAGTCCATCATGCCACTATTGAAGTGTTTCCCGAAACTGTAGGCATGGACAATGTCAGAGTCCAACATCCTACTGTCAGGATATATTCAACTGCTTCACTGGGAGTACCTCTTTGTTAAGGATGCAGAGACAGATAGTGCACTTTTATGCCACATCTGAATGTCAGTCTTAGCTACACATCTATTTTACGTCCCTTTAAATACAGAGCCAGTACACACAGTCCACAACAGGGAGAAAAAAGAATTCTTCCTCAATACCAAGTTAAAGAACATGCTACAAAAATACCAATGTGATGCTGGAGTGATAAAAAAAAAAAGAAAAGAAAAAACATTCTTGTAGAAACTGATGTTACTGCCTGACCCATGTGGCATTAGAGAAATGACAATAAAAACTAGAATATCGTTACCCAAGACATGTAGCAAAACAGTGTTAAAAGGGGCATATACTGTACAAGGACATTCAGAATCTTTGCTATCGTGGGAGACATAGCCAGCTGAATCTCCCCTGAAGGCATCAGGAACAATTGATACGAAGATTAATGAACCTGAGACCTCCTGATTCACAGGTTTAGATAAAGGACATGCTATCGGTTTGGGAGACTGTACCTTGCTCTTGAGATGTAAAGGGATCAAGCACCTCCTCCCTGGGTTCCTACTAGATAACCTTCTTTTAAAGACTCTAATGCTGTTAATAAGCTTCAGCTATTGACCATCAGTTGGTAGTCCCAAAGTGTCATTATCTTCTCCATGCACCGAGTAGTTTGCTGCAGTGTAAAGCCTTAGGTGCTTACAAGCAATCAAAAAGTCTCTTCTGGATGATCAATTAATAAATCACAAGAGTTATTGAACAAGATACAAATAAGTATGAAAAGGTAAAATTCACAGCAAAAATAATTAGACTTGACACACACAGCAAAAAACCTCTGCAAATTCAAACAACAAGGAACAATTGTCTAAAAAATTGAGCAAAACAGGGCCCAGCAGGGTGGCCGAGCAGGTGAAGTCCTTGCCAGGATCCCATGTGGGTGCCGGTTCTAATCCCAGCAGCTCCACTTCCCATCCAGCTCCCTGCTTGTGGCCTGGGAAAGCAGTTGAGGAAGGACCAAAGCCTTGGGACCCTGCGCAGCACCGGCCATTGCACTCACTTGGGGAATGAATCATCGGACAAAAGATCTTCCTCTCTGTCTCTCCTTCTTTCTGTGTATCTGACTTTGAAACAAAATAAATCTTTAACCACCAGGCCCGACAAAATAAATCTTAAAAGAAAGAAAGCAGTCCAGGATGGCCCAATGCTTTGGGACCCTGCCCCCTCGTGGGAGACCTGGAAAGAAGTTCCTGGCTCCTGACTTCAGATTGGCGCAGTGCCGGCTGTTGCGGTCACTTGGGAAATGAATCATCGGACGGAAGATCTTCCTCTCTCTGCCTCTCTATATATCTGGCTTAAAATAAAAATAAATAAATGTTTCCAAAAAAAGAAAGAAAATGAGTAAAACAACTCCTGAGCTATATTAGCATTGAGCGTCACCAGGGGACGCATACTTAGAAGTATCACTGGGAGTCTACCTTCATTCCTTATTAGAGATGTCTTCTGTTATTTTTCCTTGATTCCTGGTACTGTGGTCTCCATTATATCCTTTGTGGGGTAATGGAGGTTGTCTTATATTAGAGTGAACATATGATAACTGTTCTTTTGGGGTTGGGTCATTTCCCTTAGCATAATGGTCTTCAGTTGGGCGCATTTAGATGCAAATGATAGAATTTCATTCTTTTGATTGCTGAGTAGTATTCCATAGAGTAGATATACCACAGTCTCTTTATTTAGTCCTTTTTCAATAGGCATCTTAGTTGTTTCCATGTTTTTGCAATCATTGATTGTGCTGCAAAGTATACAGTGGTGTAAGTTGCTTTCATATGTATCAGATCTTTTTTTTTAGCATCTTATATTATTATTCTCTTTCTATGATACAGTTCCATAGGCTCCTGGCATTTCCCTTATCCCCTCCCCAATTCCCTCCCCCCACCTAGTTCCTCTATATCATTACTAAAGTATAGTTCTTCATACACAGTCATATGTCCATCATCGTGGGCATGGACAATGGCAGAGAGTCCAGCATCCCACTGTCAAGATACAGCACACAGCTCCATTGCAAGTCCATCCTTGTCTGGAAGCAGAAACTCACACCACATTGGATATATTCTCTGCAGTGGGATTGGTTGGTCATATGGTAGGTGAATTTTCAGTAGGATGCGTACTTTCCACACCAAGTTTCATAGTGGCTGCACCAGCCTGCATTCTGACCAGCAGTGGAGTAAGGTCCTTTTCCCCCACATCTTTACCAGCAGGTGTTGTTGGTAGTTTTCTGTATGTGGGCCATTCTTACTGGAATTAAGTGAAACCTCAGTGTCATTTTTATTTGTTTTTTTTTTAAAGATTTATTTATTTTTATTACAAAGGTCAGATATATAGAGAGGAGAGGAGAGACAGAGAGGAAGTTCTTCCATCCGATGATTCACTCCCCAAGTGAATGCAGCGGCTGGAGCTGCACCGATCCGAAGCTGGGAACAGGGACCTCTTCCGGGTCTCCCACGTGGGTGCAGGCCCAAAGCATTGGACCATCCTCAACTGCTTTCCCAGGCCACAAGCAGGGAGCTGGATGGGAAGTGGAGCTGCTGGGATTAGAACCGGCGCCCATATGGGATCCTGGCGCATTCAAGGTGAGGACTTTAGCCGCTAGGCCATGGCGCCGGGCCCGAGTGCCTTTGCTTTTAATGATTTTTCTAGGAAATCTTGTAGCGTATTTCCTACATTTTTTTCTAAAAGTTTATGGTTTCTGGGTATAAGCTTAGATCATTTATCCCTTTAGATTTGATGTTTGTGTATGGTGAAAGGTGGGGAACTTATTTCTTAGTTCTGCAGGCTGCTACCCAATTGTCATTACAGCATTTATCAAAGACATTTTCTTTATTACCTAGGTTGTTTTCTGATCTCCTGTCTAAGATTAGATGGCTGTGCATGTGTGGGCTCCCTTCTGATGTTTCCACTCTGCTCCACTGATTTGCCTCTCTGTTTCTGTACCAGTTCCAGGCTGTCTTGATTACTACTGCCCTATAATATGCCCAGAGGTCTGGGAATGTGATCCCTCTAGCTAAGTTCTTGTTATTCAGGATGGTTCTGGCTATTTGTGCTCTTTTATGTTTCCAGATGAACTTCTGTATTATTTTTCCATCTCTGTGAATAATTTTCTTGGTATTTTGATGGGGATCATGTTGAATTTACATATTGCTTTTGGTAATGCAAACATTTTGATGATATTCACTCTGCCTATTAAGGAACATAGTATGTTTCTCCACATTTTAAAGTCTTCTTTTTTTTTCAATATTTTGTGATTTTTAAAATAGAGATCTTCAATGTCTTTAGTTAGGTCTATTCCAAGGTATTTCAGGATCTTCGCTGTTATTTTGAAGGTACCATGCTTATTCGTTCTTTTTCAGTCTTGGAGTTGTGTGTATACATGAGAGCCATTGATTTCTGTTCATTTATTTTGTACCATGCCACTTTACCAAAACCTTATGTAAGTTCTAGCAATCTCTTTACTTAATCTTGTGGTTCTCCTATGTGTAGAATCATGTCACCTGCAAACATAGTTAGGTTGAGTTCCTCTTTTCCAATTTGAATTCCCTTAATGTCTCTTTCCTGCCTAATAGCACTTGCAAATACTTCCAGTAGTATGTTATGTAGCAGTGGCGATAGTGGACATCCTTGTCTAGTTCCACATCTTAGTGGGAACTTACTAAGTATTCTTTTTTTAAAAAAAAATATTTATTTTTATTGACAGGCAGATATACAGAGAGGAGGAGAGAAAGAGATGAAAATCTTCTGTCCTCTGATTCACTCCTCAAGTGATCACAACTCCCAGAGCTCAGCCGATCAGAAGCCAGGAGCCAGGAGCTCTTCCGGGTCTCCCATGGGGGTATAGGGTCCCAAGACTTTGGGCCATCCTCAGCTGCTTTCCCAGGCCACAAGCAGGGAGCTGGATGGGAAGAAGGGCCACCGGGATTAGAATTGGCGCTCGTATGGGATCCCGGCATTGCAAGGTGAGGGCTTTAACCACTAGGCTATTGTGCTGGGCCCACTTAATAAGTATTCTTAATTTATAAATTGTAAAGACTTACTGAGATAAATGGTGTAGAAATTGGGGTTTGTAATCTAACTCTAGATTTCTTAGTTACTAAGGGAACTGTTGAGTCAGGGCTCTTTTCCAATAAAATATTCCTTTAATTTTGTGTGTGTATTTTACTTATGTATGTATGAAGTTTTTTTGAGGCATTATCTCATATTATAAAGGAGAAAAATTTTAAATGTACATTGTGAGTTTTAAAGCATATCCACCGAAACAAATGCATATGTGCATCTTTTTTTTTTCATTTTTATTTTAGATTGTATTTACATAGTTGATCAGGGTGGGAAGGATCGAGGGTTAAGGAAAAGTGAGATCACTGTTTTCAAATTTTCTATTTGTTCTTCCTGCTTCTGCTGGAAGGGGGGGGGGCACGATAAAGGGTGAAACCATACCCAGCCTCCCAACCGCCCCAGTACATGAGGATGGGAAATGGCCACCCAATATCAACCCAGGATCCAAATGTGCCACATGATCCAAGGGTTCTATCCAGGTGGTATGGATAATTCTGAAATGTTGTCTATCTCACTGATCCAAGGATGAGGGAACAATTTTCTTTCCCCCCCCCCCCACTAATATTTTTTTTCTGTATCTGCAGTAAGGGGAGAAATAAAGGTAGAAGCCCCACCCATCCTCCCAGCCATCCCAGGACTCCAATGTGAGGCATGCCCCGAGGGTCCTGCTCAAGCAGTTTTGATAGTTCAACAGTCCTGAATTGCTGCCAATTTCACTGTTTCACGTACAATGAAATCTTTTCAGAATCCTCTGGCTGACTTAGTGTCTTCATGGTTGAGGTTCTGAGATCAGCAGTTCAGTTGGAGGGATCTCCAAAGAAACTTCGTCTAAAGAGAACAACAAGGAAAGCTTAGAATCAGCAGGAAATGGTCAGCATGGATTCACTTATACCTTACTAGGTGGGACACAAAGATTAGGTATTCGTCACTAGGGTATTGAAGATTTCTCTGCACATCCCTCCTAAAACTGTTGTGCACCTAAACTGTTGACATATGTCTTGTTAGAGTTATAAGCCAGTCTAGACTACCCGAAAAACAGCCAGGTTCAGCAAAATTATGCTTCAACGCTATAAGATGCTAAATACTATAATGAAAATAGACACGAGACAGCTGAATAGTAATCCATAGCCATTTTAAGGTGTATAGAACCCGGTTGTATATAAACTAAAATTGAAATGTCGATGAAGAAGTCACAGGATGTCGTTAAGAACTTGCATTTTTTTAATTCATTAATTACATTGTATTATGTGACACAGTTTCATAGGTACTGGGATTCTCCCCACCTTCCCCAAACCCTCCCCCCATGGTGGATTCCTCCACCTTGTTGCATAACCACAGTTCAAGTTCAGTTGAGATCCCCCATTGCAAGCATATACCAAACATAGAGTCCAGCATCTTATTGTCCAGTCAAGTTCAACGGCTTCTTAGGTATACCCTCTCTGGTCTGAAGACAGAGCCAGCAGAGTATCATCCCAGTCAATTAAAAGCTCCAACATACCATCAGCAAAAATTTACATCATTATGGAATTAATTGACATAGTAATGAGTGGCCAATATGTTAAAAATAAATGCTAGTGCTTTAAACATATTGGTTACTCAATACTATGTCAATTAATTCCATAACATTATAAATTATTACTGATGTTATGTTGGGGCTTTTAATTGATCGGGATGACACTGCCGGCTCTACCTTCAGACCAGAGATAGTCTCCCCAACAAGCCGTTGAACTTATCTGGACAATAAGATGGTGGAGTCTATGCTTGGTATATGCTTGCAATGAAAATCTCAACTGAACTTGAACTATGTTCCGGCCAACTAGGCCAGTAACGTGGACACGCGAAGGATCTGGGGATGAGTCACTGACACGGAGACCAGTGATGGTGAAAGTCTCTCTCCCAGGCCTCTCTCCGAGGCCTGCTTTTTTTTTTTTTTTTAAGATTTCAAAACTTTATAAATAAAAGCAAACCCAAAGCAACAAAATCCACAACCCCCAAACCTGTTACAATTGATACATGAAAAAAATGAAATCAACAAAATTTTGTGGTTCAGATTGAATAATAATAATAATTAGCATTGGTAAATGTTATTTTATAAGACAGCATGAAAATGTTTCATTTTGTTTGTAAGTTTGTTCTACGTTCCTTTGCTTTCTTTTCAATTTCTCACCTTGCTGCTTTCTCTCTTCATACTCTGTTTCAACTAAAGATTTTACATTCTGGACCTTTTGTCTCCTGACTCAAATGTTATCTAAGAGCAAAACTCTGAAGACAATAATTTTTCTGTGGTAGCAATAGGTAAGAAGAAAGAATTTATTGCCTCCTTTCTTGACCTTTCACCTAGTTCTTGTTTACTCTTTCCCCCACACCCTCATTAGCAGAATATTGGATACAGCTGAGTTCGATTAAAGAGTGCTAACCAACTCCTTAGCCCACAACAGAACTATGTTAACGCAACAAGGTGGAGGAATCCACCATGGGGGGAGGGTTTGGGGAGGGGTGAGGGAATCCTAGTGCCTATAAAACTGTGTCACATAATGCAATGTAATTAGTAAAAAAAAAACTGCTAAAAAAAAAAAAAAAGAAACTTCGTCTAAGGTGATCCCAGACCTGATTTTTTTTTTTTAAGATTTCTTTGCTTTATTGGAAAGGCAGATGTACAGAGAGAAGGAAAGACAGAGAGGAAGATCGTTCCGTCCGATGATTCACTTCCCAAGTGGCTGCAATGGCCGGTGCTACACAAACCCGAAGCTAGGAGCCAGGAACTTCTCTCCGGGTCTCCCATGTGGGTGCAGGGTCCCAAGGCTTTGGGCTGTCCTCGACTGCTTTCTCAGACTTATGCAGGGAGCTGGATGTGAAGTGGAGCTGCTGGGATTAGAACCAGAACCCATATGGAATCCCAGAGTGTTCAAGGCAAGGACCGTAACCACTATGCTATCGCGCTGGGCCCCCAGGCCTGATTCTTGTGCGTGCTTGCCAGTACAGGGTCTGGCACAGTCCATCGCCCCAATCAGCTTATGCACATTCTGTTTGTTGCAATTGCTGCGTCAGTTAAAATTTCAAGCCCTGTCTTCTAAGTGAACTAATGGTTGTTGCAGTCCAGGGCAATCCTGCCGCTTCATACTTGGCCCTCCTGCAAACAAGGAGGGAGGGAGCTGCAGCCCAGTCAGGCCTGCCCCCTATCCTGGTTCCCCATGCTTGCCACTATGTACTGCAGATTGGTACAGTCTGTCCCACATTCCATTTAGCTCTTGTACATGTCAATGGGCATTGAAGCCTAGTTCAACCCACCCAACGCTAGGAGGGAGGTGCCCACTATTTCCCTACTAGGCCACTCCCATTCCTCGATTATGCACTCTCCAGGTGGTTCTGGAGTTTAACTTGACAGAATTAGCCCCCAGTGCCAGCATCTGCCAGCTGATTCTGCTGCAGAGCCCAACCAACCGTCACCCACTCTAATTTATGCTTGCACCAGTAGGAACAGTCAGCTCAACCTGGCTTTACCCTGATCGAGCTCACATGAAGCTCACAGGTGTGGTAGCCCTGCCTTGTCTGTTCTGCCCCCATCCCAGCTCACACTCTCCAGTGGGAATGGCTGTTCAGCTGGGGAGCCCACATTCCCCCTGCCAGCTTTGCCGAGGGAACACTTTTCAATGTCCATTGTCTGATATAATAGACTTTAGAGTCTCCATCCGCCCATATTTTTGCTGTCATGATTTGGCTGGTGTAGTAGTCCAATTTGTTCTGTTCTGTCCTCTGCAGGTCCCAGTAGGCTGCCATACCCTCCATGTTCTTCAGGGCCTGCTCTCCACTGCATCTTTTCCATTGAGGAGTACCAGCTCTCACCTGTGGGCCTCAGGACCCACCTGTGGGCTATCACCCCAGGCTGCGACCTGCTGCCTGGAAGTCGTGGCTTAAGCCTAACCTTCCCCACAGCCGAGGCACAGCTTTCAGGCATAGAGGAGGACTGTGACCTCCAACATTTCTAGAAGGTCAAGGGAAGTATACCTGAACGTGACCTCTGACATCACCGGAAGATCTAGGGAGACAGACGTGTCATACAGCCAATTACAGCGTCCTTAGTGGGCGTGGGGTCTGCCGGAAGGCTCCCTCCTGCCCGCCCCCTTCTTACCCTTTAAAACCTGTAACCTGTGCGTAATAAAGCAGACATTCCTCACCAGCTTGTCTCCGGTTGTTCTTGCTGCAGAAGGCCACCGACTTAGTGACCTTGCGGCTCCGAGAACTGGCGCCATGAACAGGGACTCCAGAACTTCAAGACATAAGACCACAGGACTTCAGAACTGCAAAACTTCAGGTCTTGAGGACCTCAGGTAAAATTGGGTGAGGTCCCAGCCTCGGCTTGTGGGCTGAGATTTTTGCGCCCTAACCAGTAGGCTCTGAGCTTTCCGCCTTAACCAGGAGGCTCTGAGTTTTCACCTCAATTTGTGGGTTCAGACTTCGCCCAGAGGCGGGCAACCCCAGTTTGCAGGTGAGATTTTTACCTTTGGTTTGGTTTCTGTGTTAGAGGATATTTGCCTTTTTGTGGAGCTCCTAGTGCGGTTGCTGTTTGTGCTTGTGTGGCCCTGAGGCATGGAAATTCCAGAGTCTCAGAAGTGCAGAGTCAAGCTGCCTGTTTTGAATTTGAATGGGAGGAAGGTGAGACCCCACTCCTTGGAAGCTTGGCTGAATGCTCTGATAGCAGTTCTTGGGATGCTGATTGTTAGCCTGGCCTTCTATTGCCAACAGCTGGTCGCTTTTGAGTCATCCATACTTCCTTTACCTGACCCTAAGTTTTTTGTTGCCTGGTCGCTCAGTTTTTGAATATCTTTATAAAAGAACAATTTTACAGAACTTGTTCCCTTGGAAGGTCTTTTGTTATAAACTTTAAGCAAACTGACTTCATCTGCATGTCCATGGCAACTTTTGGGAACTTAAGAATTGAAAGAAGATATTTGTCTCTTGTTTCATTTGTGGTATTTTCAAAAATTAAAATTCTCTCGTAAATAATTTGGCATAGAACTAAACCTCAACACACTATCGAGTTAGCTCAAGGAATAAGTTAAAATAATATGCTATTCATGGTCTATAAAGCATTTCTATATGTTAAAGTAATTTTTGTGTTTTAGGCTGGTTATCACATTTCTTACTGCAGTAAGTTGGCAAAGGTTTTGTATCTTAAAGGTTTTTGAGTGATTTCATGTCAATAACTGTGTTATGCTAACTTCAACAACAAAACTTGTTTCAGATGCTTTTAGCAATTTTTAAAAAGTCATCCAAGAATTCAAAAGCTTCAAATCCTAGGGATTCCCTTGGTATTCTTACGAGGCCTCAAGAATGCCAACGGATTTATCTCACGCTTTGTGGAGACAGTAGATCAGGCTGATTGGATTATATTAATGTTTTGTCAAATGGAGTGAAATTCTGTCGTGTCAAAATGTTGTGTACATCCATGGAGTTACGAAGGTTTCATTTTAGTTTGCGCACTTTAAATGACTTCGCTCTACAGTTGTATCTGGATTTCATAGTGGTAACTTTCCTCTCAGGGTCTTGGTTCAAGACTGTTGCTTTCATGCCTTTTCACATATTGGTTTCTGGTTACTAAGCTTGGTTGAGAATTTTTTTAAGTCTCAAAGTGTGTGTGTGCGTGCACACATGTGTGTCTTAGTTTGTCTTTTGTACAATTGTTTAATATTGCTATCCTGAGTTACTGTGTTTATTGGTCAGAAAATGTTCTAGCTGTTGTGAATTAAGTTTAAAGTGGGTAAGTTGATTCATCTGCTTGTCTCATCAACTCTCTGGATCCTCAGCTGCAAACGCATGGCACATAGTTTGCCTATCAATGGCATGAGTAGGTTGCCTTGGGACTGTGGCAGTGGCTGGTTTCTGCAGCCACTTCCAGAGCTTTGATAGGATTGTAAAAGTAGCTACATGATTTTAAACTGTTACTAAATCTGAATTACTTTGTCCAGAAACAAGATTACTAGTTAACAGATTTCTTTAAATTACATAAATCACTAATAGGCTGTTTTCAAAATCTGTTCCGTCATTGATAAATTTATATTTCAGTTTATTGTTAACCTGTACTCCTGTCTCATAACAGGCAATAGGTCTTTGGGATAAATACTTTGTAAAGCTCTTGGACAGTTTTCACTTTATACTGTTCCTTCTAAGAGCAAGCAACCTGGTACTCAGATCTAAGCCCCCCTCCCCTAATAACCTCAAGGCAAGGGCATAGTTGAAACAAGACACCAAAAGCAGAGGGGGGAGATGTGGGAGTGGACTCTGCCGGAAGGCTCCCACCTGTTCTCCCCTTCCTTATCCTTTAAAACCTGTAACCTGTGCGTAATAAAGCAGACAGTCCTCACCATCTTGTCTCCCGTAGTTCTTGCGGGTGAAGGCCACAGTCAGCCTCCCCCTCGGTGAGCTTGGGACCCTCTGGCAGGCCCAAATCCCGAGACCCACTCTTAGCAACCTGGGCCCTGCTTGAACCCCTGTCTCCAGTGCTCATAGACCCAGCACCCACTGTGCAGGTGTGCCCAAGAACCTTGGTCCGTGTCCATACTTAAATTTATCACCACCCTGCTTGGTTTGAGAAAGAAATATAGTATGGTTAATATTTGCATCTTTCTACTACCTAATTTTGTTGCATATTGTTTTTTAGCTACTTACTGGCTATTTATACCCATGTATTCTCCTTGGAGAAATGTCTGTCAAAATCCTTTTTCCAGGTTATTGTATTACTTGTCCCTATTTCTGAATTATGTATGTGCTATGTGTTCCAAAATCAAATCTTTTCATAGAGTACAACAGTGCCTGCAGTGGTTATATTTCTCCTGTTTATGATGTCATTAGCAAGACATATTTAATAAAATCCATGTTTTCGCTTGTTTGTATTTCTAATGTTATAACCAAGAAATGATTGTCCTACCTAATGTTATGAAAGATTTTTTTTTAGAGCACTAGTAGGTTTATATTTCGCGTGTCTATTGTTTTCCAGTTGTGGTATTTCAGATCATGATATCCATGTCATCAAACAGAAAAGTCACATATAACGTGTGACATGTGAGAAAAAATAATAGTGAATAGTAAGTGGTTATAATATTTTCCTTTGCAAAGGATGTGTGTGTTTGTGTGTGCACATATGAATTTGTCCCACAAAGTGTTGCCACTGCTTTTCCACTTTGCTTGATCATTTATACTAACACTGTGCTAAATTCTGGTTGTCATAAATGGAGCTTGAAATTTTTAGACACCTAATTGGAGGGAGCTCTTTCAGACACATTTTTCTGAGAATCATCACCACTATACTCTTTGAATCTGGTTCCTCTTCCTTGTTCAAACATCACTCCACATTGCTTTAGTTCCATATCTACTTTTTTGTTATTCTCTTCCTTCTCAATGCTACAACAGTTTTTGGAAGCACAGCTATAGTCATACTCTTAAGTACATCCGCCCTTTAGGAGACTTGGTGCGTGAGTGTATATTTCAGCTTTTTTTCCCCCAAACCCCCCTGCTAACAGACCTCTATTCACTGAGGTCCGGTCACTTTCTGCTGAGTTCTGAACCCAGGATGTCTGCACCAGTCTCAGCTGTGTTTTCAGACCCCACCACAATGACTTGATCTATACTTCATAGTGTGGCTTAGTTTCAATAAAGCAAGATTTCTGTGATTTTATGCATTTTTTCATATTTTGTTATATTCAGGGAAAAATACAATTTGTCAATAGCCTGCTTACTTACCATCAAAGCATGGATTTATGCCTCATTGTATTATGGTCAATTTTTGGGTGTGTGGCAAGAAAGGATACCAGCCTCTCATAAACACTATGGCAGACTTGTACTTCGTTGTGCTACAGTTTACCTGTGGTTGGGAATAAAATTTTTTATGCTAATTTACAATATCTGCCAAACAGAATAATGACTTGGTGCTTCACGAAAGTACTGTATTATGGATATATACATGTCTGTTAGTATTACAAGAGTAATTCCTAGGCAATTTGTGGAGAAGTAGTGCTATTACGCATAAATACGTTTATCTATTAAGGAAAATGGCCAGTTATACTACATGCAATGATTTTTTCCATCAAATGGATTTTTTCAGATCTGTGCTAATATCTTGGAATATAGTATTAGTATTTTTCTATTTGGTAAGGTATTATTCCTTGATAAACATAAACTTGTATTACCATGTGTGGTGGTTTAAATGTACACCCTTCAAATTTCATGCACTGGGAACTGAATCCCTAATTCAACCGTGTTGGGAAGGTGTGGATTTTGGAGACACCTAAAAGTATTAATTGCTTAATGTTACCATGGAAAAGATTAGTTGGAGTAACTTCTTTTTCCCCCTTCTTTGCCTTTTTGCCATCTGAGGATTTAACACAAAGGTCCTGATTAAAAAAGGCATCTTGGTTTGAACTTTCCATACTTCCAAATTGTGGAATAACAAGTTTCTTTTCATCAATTAGTTTTACATATTCTATAGCAATGCTAAACAGTTTAAGGTAATAGGCAACATATTTATAAGCCTGAATTTCTCCAGTTGTGTTCCCTGGAATAATGTATCTATAAGCTTCACATTATTCTATGATGAATAATAACAAATCTTGGGATAAAGCAGTTCATATGAAATGAAGAGGCCGGTGTTGTGTGCAGCAGGTTGGACCACTTTGTGACTGACTCCTGCATCCCATTTCGTAGTTGTGGTTCAGATCTCAGCTGCTCTGCTTCCAATGCTCCAGAAAATTATTTTGGGGGATGTTACTACCTACAGGGGAGACGTAGATGCTGTTTCTAGCTCCTGGCCAGCTTTGACTTTTCTGACTCTTTGGCGAGTTACCTAGTAGATGAATGATTCTGCCTCTTCCTTTTCTGTCCCTCTGTCTTCCAGATAAATAAATATTTAAAGGTGAATTTATTGAAGAGGGTGGTCTTAGACCTTGAAATCTAATGTGCATCATGGTGCTTCAGAATAGTATAGTAAGTTATGTTTCAAAAGCTTATTTGAGATTTACTGGCTATTTTTACTAGTACATCTTCTCATAGATCAATGAAAATACAACTATTAGAAATGAAGTTTTAGAAGTTACAATATAAGAATCTCTCACAGAAAGCTAGGCAAAAGCTGTTAAAACAGCCCCCATAAACTTGAGCTTTGATACGTACGTTGGAGGATGTAAGAGCAAGAAATGTTGTAACCTTTACAATCACGGTGTGCAGCCCTGACTCCCCTGGCTTGGCTATGCAAAAGTGTACTGGGTAAAGTGGTTAGCACAGAAGATCGCCTTCGAAGTTTCATGGGGATATCTGTGATACCTTTTGGAACTATCCTTTTTATATCAGTTAACAAGTATAGTTAATGATATAGTAGTATTTGGGTATATATAAATCTCCTATAGCTCTTCAACTTGCATGTCATTTAGAACTATTCATGTTACGGTGACATTCACCAAGTATGTTCTTTCCAATTGGTAAAATTGGCATTGAAATAATTCATATCAGAACAGATTGTTTGTCAATGGACTCATCTTTCACCCAGTAACTAAACCTTGTAAGTTTGAAAATATATGGCATTTATGTCTTTTGCCCTGTATTAAATCCATCACTGAATTCTGCTTCATTAATTTTCATTCTTTCCAGAATTCTAGCTCAGAACTCTCATCCCCAATTCAAAACTATGATGTAATGGCCAACCTCATGCAAACTGCTTTTTTTCTCCGTAAATCCCATCTGCTCAAGCATCTTTTTGGGTACAATATCCAATTTCTTTGAAGTGACATTCAAGAACTTTTTCCTAGCTCAAGCATATTTTTCCATGTCTGTATTGTGTCCCCTATATCCTCTTGTCAGAGACCTGCTAATTGGATTTTCAATTTTTCTTATTCTATCCTTTACTTGCATTTATTCCCATATGTAAAATGAGCATTTAATTCAACTTAATTCCAAAATATTTAATTACCAAGACAGGAATGACTGATTTAACCTACATCAGCAAATGGTGATATCTACATATCCTGTCCTAAATATTCACTCTCCTGGCCCTGGATCAGGAGCCTAGCAACTAAAGTCCCCATACTGCATACACCAGGATTCCAATAGGGCACCAGTTCTAATCCCAGCAGCCTGCTTCCCATCCAGCTCCCTGCTTGTGGTCTGGGAGATTGGGGAAGGTCCAGGGCCTTGGGACCCTATACCCGTGTGGGATACCTGGAGCAGGCTCCTGACTCCTGGCTTCTGATCTGTGCAGCTTTGGCTGTTTAGGACTCTTGGACTGAATAAACGGATGGAAGATCTTCCTCTCCATCTCTCCTCCTCTCTGTATATTTTTTTAATAAAAAAAAATCTTTAAAATTTTTACTATCCCTACCACTGATGGGATACATCGTTTCATTATATCTTGAGTTATTGTACCACTTTTTAAATTTTTTATTTGAAAACCAGAGTTACAGAATGGAGAGACAGAAAGATCTGCCATCCACTGACTCACTTCTAAAGTGGCAGCAACGATTGGAACTCAGGAGCCAGGTGCTTCTTGCCAATCTCCCAAATGGGTGCGGCGTCCCAAGGTTTTGAGACATTCTCTGTTGCCCTTCCAGGCCACAAGCACAGGCTGGCAGCCTTATTGGATGGGCTTGCAATACTCAACGCTAGTAAGACAAGGACTTAGCCATTGAGTCATCACACTACGGCCCGTACCTTCTAAATTAGATCTAAAAATTTACCTTATACTTTCTGGAATGTTCTAAAGTGCATATAAAGCTTCAGAAGAAATTCAACAAAATATTTATGTAAATAAACTACTCAGTTTACCAATATTGATCTCTGGATATAACCTTGAGCATAATAGATTATTATTTTTCCCTCAGAAATTAAGTTTTTACCTGCATTCAGATTTTATAATAGGGAAAGTTTCCTTAGAAATTGTACCAAATTACATGATGTATGTATGCGCATCTTCTAATTTATAATTAAGAGGTCATTTTTTACTGTTTTAATTGTTGACAGAAAAATACAAGACCACTTCTGTAGCATTTTGAATAAAAATCTGGTGTTTTCCTACTGTAAAGTCTCCAAAGTTAGCACTTCCCTATCTCTGAGAATATCATATTTCAGTATCTGCCAAATGAATAATTCATATTTGTAATAAGCAGAATTTTTCTGGAGGGGGAAGATAATAACTCATTTTGTGATGATCCTAAGTTGTTTATCAAAACTACCTTGAAAATGTTGTCTTGATTTCCTTATTGACTGTAATCTAAAGATGTTTCGGCAAGGGCTATGGTACAGGATCTGATTGCACATGTCGAGTACAGCAAACTTGTACTTTCTTTACCATTTTCTTCTAAGCATCTTTCAAAAAATCTCAGCATTTGGAGAGCTTACGTGAAATGTTCTTTCAGCAAAACTAGAAATATTAGCAATATCAGTGTGTGCAGGTGTGTGTGGTTGGTGGTAGGGGTGGAAAAGAAGGCTATAGGGCGATATGAAGGGCATAGTGCAATAAAGCCTCTTTTAAAAAGCACTGCAATAGTTCATCATTAAAATTGCTATGAATAAACATCATGGTAGTTGCCTAGGAACAAGAGGAAGTCAGATAATGAAAAGGACTCTGCCCTAGTGAACCAAACTAAATTTTAACTTACTGAAAAATTGAGGTAGCTTATTTTAGTGCTTGAAAATACGTATTTTTTGAAGTTACTTGCACTTAATATTCCTGTAATACTTTTCTAGCAGGACATACTCAGGTGTTATAAATTGACCACGCTAAAGAATTTGTGTGAATAGAAAGTTAGACTGAAGTTATTTACATGCCCATTTGAAATCCTGCAAATATAAGGTAGGTATTTCTGAGGATATCCGTTTTCATTGCACTTGTGTAACATCACCTCCCAAAATATTTTGTCCCTTTAACAAAAATGAATATTAACTTGATTGTCTAAAGCAATGGCTAAAAAAATCTGAGTAATGGCAATATGAAGCAGGAATGAGTTCAGAATGTTTGAGGTGAGTGATAAAATCTACTTGGATATTTTCGTCGGAGAATACTGTAATATGCTGTGAATTGAAGGTCCTTTTGGCTGAATTCCATCTGGTAAGCAAAGTATTGATTTTTATCAAAGTTGAGAGACAAATACATGCAAAAAGACAAATTGATATGGAAATCAGACTTTTACTGATTAAAAAAGAAATATGTGGCTTACATTGTGGCGTAGCACATTAAGTGGTTACATGCAGGGTTGGCAACTCATAAGGTTGCTGCTTTGAGTCCTGGTGCTCCATTTCCTGTCCATCTCTAACACGCTCTGAAAGCAGCAGAGGACGACTCAAGTCCTCAGGAACCTGAAACCATGTGGAGGAAGCTCTAGGCTCCTAACATTGCCCTGTCTGAGCACCATCTGTTGCAACTGTTTGTGGCATGAACCAAAGGAAGGAAGGCCTCTCTCTGCCTTTCCTTCTCTGTAACTGTGCCTTTTAAAAATGATAAATGTTTAACTATTAAGCCTATGTGTGATACTGTGTGTCCAGGGCCATGGATTTCAGGGAAAAATGAATATGGCAAAGCTGTGAAGCATTAGCTTGGTGGTAATAGACCAGTGTAGGAAAAAAAAGGAAAATATTTAGCAGTGAAATTAGTTATCTTAATGCAATTCGCACAATATTTTTGAGAAACACAACAAAGTAAGTTTTCGCTTGAACTAGGAAAATCTTTGTGAATAGAATATTAGAGCTTAGCTTTAATGAGTAAGAAGGGTGGGCATTTTGATTCAGTGAGGTAAGCTGCCACTTGGAATGCCTATATCTTACACTGGGGTACCAAGTCAGGTCCTCCTTCACTTTGCATCCAGCTTCCTGCTAAAGCACATACTGGAAGGCAGCAGGTAATGGCTGAAGTACCTGGATGGAGTTCTAACCTGTTTTTTTTTTTTTTTTATTAAAGTAAATCTTTGTAAGCTTATTTATTCAAGCCCCTGTGACTTTTTTTCTCTTAAGATGTAGTTATTTCTTATTGGAAAGAGATTTACAGAGCAACGGAGACAAAGAAAAAGACCTTCCATCCACTAGTTCACTCCCCAAGTGGGCACAATTTCTGGAGCCCAGTAGATCTAATCCTGGAGCCAGGAGCTTTTTCAAGATATCCTACAGAGGTGCAGGGTGCCAAGGCTTTGAGTCCTCCTCTACTACTTTCTCAGGCCATAAGCAGGGATCTTGATGGGACCTGGATTAGCTAGGACCTGAACTGCTGCCCAGTTGGAAGTGTCAGGCTCCTACCTCCTGGTTTCGACCTGCCCAGTTTTGGCTGTTGAAGTCATTACAGGAGTGAATCGGCACCTAGAATTTCTATGCTGTTCTGCCTTTCAAATAAATAATGCTTTATAAATAATGTGTAAGATAATTTTCCTGCTGACAGAGAACGACCTATGGGCAGTGTTCTCACATAAAGAACATATTCCTGCTCAAACAAGGGGAGTGAAAAGAGAGCTCATATGAAACAGAAATGTTAGAAATTTTTGTTTTCTAGTATTGAAGTCTCTTATTAAGCAGTGAACTGCAACCCTGGTCATCAAAACCCCCTTGGATTACACTCCTGAAAATTGGTATTCTGCAGATCATAGCCAAGAAGGACTCTACTTTTACAGATGGTTACCAGGCTTATCATATTGATTAGTTAAGTTTGGCGAACTCAGGCAAACGCTGCTTAGATTTTCAGTGGGTGGAAATTCACTGGTGACCTTGTAAAAATTCAAGTTTGAAGTCAGTTGATCTGGGACGTGTAGGATATTTACCATGTCAGTTGAGAAAATCAATGCTGGTTAATTACTACGCTTAGCTTGGAAGTGTTCTAGTCTACCCTGAGGTTCAAAGGAAAATACTGAAGTGTAAATTCTTAGTTCTATAATGGGAAGAAGTGGCATATACTTCATCATACGGATTTCAGAGCATAGCAATACTTCCTACCCTATCCTCCCTCTCGCCTGCATTTCAGTGGTCTCTCTGCCTCCCTAATTTCTTCCGTTCTAATGTTTCCAATGACATGTTTTTCATTTCTAAATCACAGGCTTCTTGATACTGTTAGGTAAAGATAGCCCATAGCATGTAGGCAAAAAAAAAAAATGAAACTTTTGTAAGCAATAGTCAAGTCTCAGGACATTAATCTCTGACATACAAATTGCATATTTTGAACTTGTCAAACAGATCAGAGAAACCATACGATTTTTTTTTGGGGGGGGGGACTGGTTTATTTCACTAAGCATAATGGTTTCTAATTGGATCCATTTAGTTGTAGAAGACAAGCTTTCATTTTATGGTTGAGCAGTATTCTATTGTGTATATGTGTCACAATTTCTTTATTCAGTCAGCAGTTAGCAGACATCTTCATTGATTCCACATCTTGGGTATTGTGAATTGAGACTCTAAACATGGGAGCACCGATGACACTCTCGAATGCTGGGCATTTTGTTCGAATAAATTCCCAGGACCGGGATGCCTGGGTCATATGGTAGATCAATTTCTAGTTCTCTGCGAAATCTCTATATACTGTTTTGCATATTAATTACACAACTGTAGATTAGTGTAACTCCCCCCAACATCCTTGTAGCAATTATGTCTTGATTTTCAAATGACAATCACTCTAACTGGGGTGAGGTGAAAATTTGTTTTCCTTCCTCTGATGGCTTTTGAGCCCTAGTAACTTTTCATGTTTGTGGTCTATTTGCCTTTTTATGTCTTTCTCCATTTTTAATTTTAAATTTTATTTTTAATATTTGCACAGTTGAGAGGGATGCACATCCATATGGGCACCTGATTAAGGTGGGGGGGGGCAGGTATACAGGAAGTTGAGTAGGATATATAATTTAGGTTTTTTCTGCTGTGTCCACAGTGGAGGAGGAGGAGGGATGGGGCCACTCCTTCATGTCAAACTACATCAGCATTTGGGACTGCGGACAGTCCTTTGACCAGAGACCCCCCATGTGGTAAAGAGCGTACTGGGGGTGTTACTTGAGTGGTTTTAATAGTTGTGAGAACTTGTTGGTTTCCTTGCTTTCGCAGTGCAGCAAGGGAGTCCCTGAAATTCCCTATCAGGCCTGCTCCCAGCTCCAGATCTCACATGTTACAGTGGGGGCAATGGTCCAGTGGGGGATTGGCATAATCTGTCCTCAGTCCCAGCCATTGTGTGTGCTGACAGGTGTCTGGCCCTGTCCAGCTTTCTCCTTTCTCCAGCTTTCATGAGTGTCAGGTAGACTCTTGTCAGGTAAATTCTGTGGTCCAGTCTGGTTCAACTGCTCACCAACCCCAGCTTTCGACATAAAGCGCCAGGCGCTGCAGTCCCACTGAGGTAGTCCCACCATTCCCATACAGAATCTGCCCCAAGATCTAGAGTTCTCACATTCTGGTGGGTGCTGTGGCCTACCCCCTGCTCTGAAACTTGTGCCAGGTACTGAGACCTTGCCTGGCCAAGCCCAATTTTTGCGAGTACCAGCAGGCAGTACTGTTTAACCCATACCAGTTTTCCTACATGGGTGGGTGCCTTGGCCTGACTGAGACATGCCTTCCAATTGCCCCCTTCCAAACCACTGTCTCAGCTGTCACCTACCTGCGAGTGCAATGGCCTGGTCTGTGGAAGACTCCGGAAATCATCCCTTCCTTTTCAAGCATGTCTTCAGCCACTCTCACCCATTCTACTCACTGCAGTATGTCCTTTTTCCCTGGGCAGTCTTCAGCCTCCCACCCACACATGGGGGCCAGTGTGATGTGTCATGGCCTTAAGTTCTTTGTCTTACCTACTTATCTTTTTAAAAGAATTTTATTGGAAAGGCAGATATGCAGATAGGAGGAGACAGAGGCAGATCCTCTGTCTGATGGTTCACTCCCCAAGTGACCTCAATGGCTGTAGCTGAGCCAATCCAGAGCCAGGAGCTCTTCCAGGTGCAGGGTCCCAAGTCTTTGGGCCATCCTCGACTGCTACCCCAGGCCATGAGCAGGGAAGCAGGGCTGTCGGGATTAGCACCAGAGAGCATATGGGATCCTGGTCTGTGCAAGGTGAGGACTTGAACCACTACTTAAATTTTAAAATGGGGGGGCGGGGGAAGAGAAACTATTATGTTGGCGTTCTCATATATTTAAGATAATTTGGCATTAACCAGACCCAGAATGCCTGCCAGCTGCTTTTTTCTTTTTTTTGTTTAGCATTTCCACACTTGTCTAGGCAGTTGACTACAATTGAGGCCTTTTTCTTTTTTTTCAAATGTGAGTTGTTTGATGTTGTGTTTCTTCAGCTCTTTATATAGCATCAACATTAATCCTCTATCAATTTTATAGTTTGGGAATACTTTCTCACATTTGTTGGCTTTGTCTTCATTTTGTTCCTTTGCAGTGTAGAAACTTCTTAATAGCATGGTGTAATCCCATTTGTTTAATTTTACTTTCATGGCCTGTGCTTTTCCAAGAAATCTTTGCCTATACCAATGTCATTCACAGTGTTAGTGACGTTTTCCTGTCGACATTTGATGAAGCAAGTCTTCAATTTACATCCTGCATCCATTCATTTTCGATTTCGATGTGAGTTGTAAAATAGTTCTTTGTAATATGCCTGCACATGTAGATTCATTTTTTCCAGCCCCATTTGAAGTGAGTTTCCTTTATCCTTAATGATTTTGGTTTACATTTCAAAAATTATTTGACTGTGGATGTTTGAGTTCATTTCTGTTCCATTGATTTTCCATGTCTGTTTCTGTGCCAGGGCTGCTTTCTTGATTACAACTGTCCTGCAGAGTGTCGCAAATCTGTATTGTGGCACCACTACCTTTGTGCTTCTTATTTAAGATTGCTTTAGTTATTCAAAGTTCCTTCTCTGTCCGTATGGATTTTAACATCATTTTTCTAGATTTGAGAAGATTGGCTTAGGAATTTTGATTGGGATGGCATTGAATGTATTAACTGCTTTGCTTGTGGATTTGGTGTTATCTGGTCTTCTAGGATCTTTGCTTCTAATACAGAATGCTCCCCAGTGTTTCTTTCGGGTTGTGGTGAATCTTCTGTTTTTGGTTGCTTTGAAAATATATTTCTTCTGTTTCACAAATGATTTTCACAAATGATAACTTTTCTAGATACAATACTCTTGACTGGAAGATTTTTTTCCCTTGACTATATCATCCCACCCTCTTCTGTCCTTGCTGATTAGTGTGATGTTACCTTTTGGCTTCCTGTATATATGCTTAGAATTCTCTTTATCCTTACTTTTTGGCAGTTTGAATACAGTGTACCCTGGGGAAAACGTTCTTCCGTATCTTTTTTTGCATAATGCACTATTGTAGGCTTAGGAATTCCTCCTTTTCTTTTCTCCCACTCTATTTTCCTCTCCCACCATTTTCCCCATATTAGAGTAGTATAGTCTTTTAGCAAAAGTTACAAGTTTAACATTCTGCGTTTTAAGTTTATTTTTCCATTATAGATATAGACGAATATAAACAAAACATTTTTGAGTCTGCTTGGTATTCATTGAACTTGTTTCTGGATATGCATGTCTCTTTTAAGACCCATGAAATGTTCAAGTAATATTTCATTTAGCAGATTCTCAACACTTTACCTTCTTTGAATATACTGATGACATAAACATAGTTATTTAATGGTATCTCATATTTCGTTTACACTTTTCATTCTGAAATCCTTTTATCTTGTCTGATTGGATTATTTTTAGTCTGGTCTCCAAATACAGATATTTTATCCTTCCCTTTTTTCTCCTACTCTAAAACTATGTCCTTCTCCATCCACGAGTATATATACACATGTGATGTAATTTTAAATTTAACTGACAATTTCATCTATAAAACTTCTATTTTGTCTTCAGATTTCTATCTTATTTTCTTTCATGTCACTCAATGATTTTTCTGTTTCCTGTTTTATCTAAGTTTCCTTATCCATTTGGATTCTACATTTATCATGTTAGATTTCTATCAGGTTATGATGTAATTCTGGAGGATTACTGCTTTGGAGGTATTATGCATGCTACCTTCCCATGTTTCTGGTGCAACTTCATTGATGTAGGACCCTCTTGTAAAACCGTTCCTTTTTCCTTTTTGGAGTATTTTATTGAAAAATCGTTCATCTGAAATGCAGAGCGTCATTTGGCTTGTTGCTTTGGCTTTGGTACGAGGTGAACCTTGAGTGTAGTCTGATTTCTTTTGTCATAATGTTAGTGTTTCAATACGTAACGCTGTGTTGTACTCTGTACTGGTTCATAGAGATAGAAGTGTAGCTCTGATGGGAATATTAACTTTGTGATGCTATGGATGGTACCACCAAGAGCTCTAGTGCCAAGGAGTAAGTTACATGAATCTAACCCTACTTCAGTACTGTAGGGTGATTACAAAGTGTACAAGAATAACTTTTGAGGGTGTGATTCCAGAGAGGTGCAATTCAGGGACATTTTCACCTATCTTCACCAGGTAGATTCCATTGACATTGAGAAATTTAGAACTGTTATAGGACTGATGATTGCCCTATCATCAGATATCCCATGGTGGAAGCAGATGTCTTCACAGACTACTTCTGGTGTTAGTCCTCAGAACCTGTTAATCCCTCTACTGTGAAATGTGAATTGTGTGAGCAAATACTTACGGCAGCTAATGCCTAACAACTCCTACAATTAGAGGACTGGAGGAATCTGTCCTTTGCCCCTCCCGACTATGACTCTGGTAGGAATGTCAAGAGAGGCATGCTGCATAACTCTTTACTTTGCATGGCATTCTGCAACAGTTTGGAGGGAACAGAAGCAGTATTCTTCCATGCTCCGAGCCTAGCAGTTGCTTTGACCACAGCCAGCTCCGCAGGCTGATGTTAAAGTCAGTGAGTGGCTATGGAATTCCCTCTCTGTGCTAACTCCCAGTAGTGTGGTACTTGACAATTTCTTCCTTGCTTGGCAGGATAGGATAGTGGCTCACAGTAGTCAGCTGGCTATAGTGGTGTCTCCATCTTTCATGTTGTCCCATGGAGAATCCTTTAAGTGTTTCAAGTCATGCACCTAAAACTATTTCCTTCCATTCTTTATTTTGTAACCCTGAGCAGCCGAAGTATGGTTATACCCCATTCAGCTATCTTGGATCCTCTTTCTCTCTCCTGTATCTCTTTCCTTTACTACCAAAATAATATCTCCATGTATAATTTAGGTATTTAGGTATATTTCATGTACTCATGAATTAAATTTATTTTGGAATGGGTTTTTCATAATCTTCATGAATTTTTGAAGAACTCTCAAACACAATCTTAATGTTCTAGCTCCTTCCCACTAGATTCTTATATTACCCTTCTAGGTAAAGCAGATTTTATTGGCAGTCTTTTAACAATAGTTGTGTAAAAGATACGATAGAAAATGTTAATTTAGGCTGAAAGAATGGCAGGACATATCGTATAGAAAACACAATGTTTTTTGGTTTGCTCTGAATCCTTTCATTATTGAGATTACTTTCATTAAACCAAGTAGTATCCCATGTACCAAAATCTACTTTCTTAGTTGTTAATATAGGCACTTCAGCTTTCTTTTGACTAGGATTAGCATGATCTGTGTCGGTTTCCATTGTTTCCATTTTAACTTGTGTTTCACTTAGGGTGTGCTTCTTTTGGACACTATGTAGTTGGATATTTTATCATTGAGAAATATAGGGTGTGTTTTGGAAACTACGTAGTTGGGTATCTTATCATTGACAAATGTACAACTTTGCTTACATTTTATTATCATTTTATGATACAATTCCATAGGCTCCTGGCATTTTGCTTATCCCCTTCCTAATTCCCTCCCCCCCCAATTCCTCTATATCATTGCTAAAATATAGATCTTCATACACAGTCATGCCCATCATTGCGGGCATGGACAATGGCAGAGAGTCCAGCATCTTATTGTCAAGATATACTGAACAGTTTCATTCAGAGTTTAATGTACATGGATGGTACTTTGGTCCTGTCATTTTAGGAATGGGTTGTTCATTGGTTTAGTCTTCTGTTGTCATTTTACTGGGATGTTCTCCCCATTTGCCTCTGGTTTTGGTGGGTGCTATTCCTCATCTCTACCAAGAGAACATGTTGAAGTATCATTTGTAGCACAGGTTTGGAAGAGGCAAATTCTTTTAACTTTTATGTACTGTGGAAGAATTTTATTTCCTTTTCAAAGACAAAAGAAAGCTTTGCTGGATATGTTATCCTAGGCCGACAATTTTTTTCTTTTAGAATCTGGAATATGTTGCTCCATTCTCTACTTGCCTGTAGTTTCCTGTGAGATCTGTGAGTTTAATTGGTGTTCCTTTATGTCAATTGATTTTTTTGACATGCACACTTAAGGATCTTTTCCTTAAGTTCAATTGAAGAGAACTTGATCATGTGTCTTGGTGAAGATTACTTTTGATCAAGCCTGTTGAGAGTTCTGTGCCCCACCTGGAGGTTGCTTCCCAATTCTTCAGATTAGGAAAATTTTCCTTTATTTCATTAAATACATTTACAAACTCAGCTTCTCTTTCTGCACCTTCTGGGACTCCCATAACTCTTAGATTTGGCCTCTTAATAGTGTCTTTCAATCCTTATACTTTTTTGGCCTGATCCAGCTCTGCTTCCAGCTTTGTTTGCTTCCCCCTGATGACAGGAAATATCTTCCAATTCTGGGATTCTTTTTTTGCTTGCTTCATTCTATTCTGGAGACTTTCCACTGTACTTTTAATTTGCTCTACTGTGTTCTTAATTTCTGATATCAGCCTTGATTTGCTTTATTGCTTCCTTAAATTCTTTGAACTCTTGTATGTGCTTCTCATTGTTGATCAGAATCTTTAAAATGAGTCTTATGGATTCTGTGTGCCCCATTTTCTCGATGTCTTCCTCAGTTAGCTGAGGTTGGCATAGGGTTTTGCTCCTTTGCAGGGGAGTTTTCAGTGATATTCATTGTGCCTTTGTCTCTTTTGTTCTTGGTCATTGTACTACTGGTTAGCAGAGTCTTCTCCTTGGGGCAGGTTTCTAAGCTGTGTCACCCACAGGTCTACAATGTGATTTTATTGCCATTGGTACACAACTCTTTGCTTGCAGCCACTTGTGCCACAACCTCCAGCGTGTTCCAGGTTTGGGTTCTTATGTTAGATTTCCACCATGGTCTCTACAGCCCCAGCTCCTGGCTCACCACTCTCCACCACCTGTGATACTGTGCTGAGGCTGCACCATTGTCTCTGCAACCTTTCTCCCACTTCTGGTTGGAGCAGGTCCCAGGATTAGAGACACACCAGGTGTCCTACATAGCTAGGTTGTTGATGGCACTGAATCTTGCCAGAACCTGTTGGACGTTAGGTCTGGGTGCCACATGGACCTGTTTTGACTGGTAGGATGCCACAGTTGGTATTTTCCTGTGGGACCAGTGCAATCCACGGACCTCGGTGAGTTCTCGTGAGATCAGCACATGCACAGTTCACTGTTGTCCCTTGCAGTCCTAAAGCTATTGCCACAGTGCGCAAAATGGCTCTTGATGTACCACTACTAGAGTTCTTAATCTGCTGGCCGTCTGGTCTTAGGGCTACCCAGACCTGTCTTGGGCGGAACCTGTAGAATGCCACGTTGCTGCAGTTCACTGAGCTAGAAATCAGTTCACTGCCAGCTCAGCGCATGCTCAGTCCTTTCCCTTGCCTTTGCCTCCTCACTCAAAATGGCGCCCAATTCAGCTCTAGGGGGCTGACTGGGCTGTGAAATCTACCCTGTTCTTGCACTGTCCGTCTGGGATCTGCTGCTCTGTCACTGCTCTTGGTCAAATCAAACGGACCAGCAGGACGGACAGTTCTTTGTCTGGGCTCACCTCCCAAGCTCCCAGTGAAAGTCCCTTCGCACCTGGTTGCTGGTGGAGTTCCAGCTGCTGGTGGAGTTCAGATCACTGTTAGCTGAATGCTGCTGGAGTATCAGTCACTGCAACACCACAAGGTTGTGTCTGCTGCTTTCTTGTGTCTGTCAGTTTCCAGGTAGCCCTCTGCTGTTCTGTCCTTTCCTATTTCCTGGAATATGTCCTCTCTGCTTCATTCTGATTAAATGTTTTTCCATCCATTTAAACGTGTCCTTACCCTATTCTGCCATCTTGATTCTCTCAACTTTGATTTGTCTCATCTGTGTGTTTAATTATTGATGTGATGATATATGGATATAACATATGTTTTTGTTCTCCTTTGCCATCCTTTTCTTATTATAGACAATATTTCCTTTGATATCCTTTACTATCTTTCCTGATTGAGGGGAAATATCTCTTCATTATATTGTTGGAGTTGTTACTTTAGAGTTTATATATACTTAACTTTGCAGCCTACTTTCAAATTGTGTAAGTTTTCATAAATAGTATGAAGAGTCTGAAATGGTAAGTTTTTGGCTTGGTTATTTCTAAATTGATCTGATTCTTGTATGTTTTAATTCCCCCAGGAATCTTTTTGCTTAAACACTAATTTATCTTTCAAGAGATTTAAATAAGTAAAGACAGTTCACACTTCAGTCATAGTTAAAATTTATTATTTTGTACGTATTTCCATTTACATTGGATGCCATTTTGCTTTTACATGAGTGTTCACTTATAATGCTTCCTGCATTTCAGCGTTCTGGGCTTTTTCCTGTTTGGTTATAAATACTGCCTTCCATCAGCTACATAAACACACACACACACACTTTGTGTTACTGGTTTGTGCCATTTGATTATAATGGAACTTATACATTTTTATATTTCTTGCACATGAAGCTCATTGTGATTCTTGAATGTATGTTTATACTTTAAGAGTGACTCAGCTTTTATCTGAAATCAAGACTATAATGAATTTCATAGATGTGACAAAGCAGTTAAATAGTTACGGTACTTTTGGCATCCCTATGGTTACCAGGTGCTGCTTCCAGGAAGTGATCAGACAATACGAAAGCTTGCAGCATTGTCACCACACCAGGAGTCAAGTATTTACTTAAATTCATTTATTTTGGGGGTATTGACACAGTGCTAAAATTGTGCCAGGAACTGGTGGAATTTTTGTGTCATTACTTTACAATGTTAGATGTTTAAATCTCCTCATTTGAAAATGTGAAATTTATATGCTGTGTGGATTAGACATTGCCTTAAGTGATAGCTTGCTCATTTTATCTAACCATTGTGCAAGTACAAGATCACCAACACTTACTGATAACGATTTTCACCTTATTTTATCTGATACATCTGGACAAAGATCATGCCAGGCTGAGCAATCATAAGAGCTAATAGCCTGAAAATAGAAAATGCTGATGTCAAGGAGGATAGTATGAATGGCATGTTGTAATGAAAACCAGCAGTGGAAAAAAACCTACAGATGCAGGTTTTGGTTCCTTCACCCAGCAACAGAACTATGTTAAAATTTTTAATCCTGGGGCTGTTGTAGACCAGCAGTTCAACCTACCATCTGGAATGCTAATATCTTAGTGTTTGTGAATTTGAATCTCGGTTGCTCTACTAATGATTCAGCTCCTGTGAATGTAACTGGGAAAGCAGCAAAATCTGGAGAGTCTTTGGGCCCCTGCAAACACATGGGATACCTAGGTGGAACTCATAGGTCTGGCTTTACTTGAACCTGCCCCAAACACTGAAGCCATATGTGAACTGACAAGTGGATGGCACACTTTTTCTTTCCTTTAAAAAAATATATTTTATGATAATTCCATAGACTTTGAATTCCCCTTGTCCCTCCCCAAATGACTTCCTTCTCCACTGATTCCCCCGTATTGATATTATAGTCCAGCATCCAGTTGTCAAGATACTTGAACAGTTTCATTGGAAATGTTTGGACAGGCATCTGGGTTGTTTCCATTTCTTATTGTAGATTGTCCAGCTGTAGACATAAGACTATAGATTCATCATTAATATGTGGATTACATTTTCTTTGGATATATTCTAAGCAGTGAGATGCCTGGGTCTTACGGCAAATCAACTTTCATTTCTGTTAGCAACTCCATACTGAATTCTATAGTGTTTGTACTAGCCTACACTTGCAGCAGTGAAGTGGCATACCTGTCTTTCCACATCCATGCCAGCAGGTGTTAGTAGAGTTGTAAGTGCAGGTCAATCTCACTGGTGTTAGGTGGAACCTCAATGTGGTTTTATTTGTATTTCCCTGACAGCTAGGAAACCTGAGCAAATTTTTTTTCAAATGTCAACTGGTCATTTGAATTTGTTCTTTTGACAGATTTGTGTTCATTTCTTTCACCCATTTCTTCACAGGGTTGTTTGGCCATTTTTGAGTTTCTGAAACTCTTTGAAAATCCTGGATATTAGTCCCATGTTTGTAGTGTGCAAAGATTTTCTCCCATTCTGTTGGCTGTATCTTGACTGTTGATCATTTCCTTTGCTGTACAGAAGCTTTTTAGTTTGATCTGGTTCCCTTTGTGTATTTTGGCTTTCACTTCCTGTGCTTTTGGTCACTTGTGTAAGCACTCTTTCCCAAACCTATATCTTGGTGAGCGTCTTAGGTTTTTTTGCTCTAATATTTTGATGGTTTCTGGGTGCAGATTTAGTCTTTCTGTGTTTCTTGCCTGTTACCTCTGCAGGCTGCTTTACAAATGTTGCAACCAAACTTGCTGAGGTGACTGGCATTTTCCCCTGGATTATTTTCAGTTCTCCAGATTTTTAAAATTTTATTTTTGATGTGTATATAGTTGATCAAGGTGGGAAAGGTCAAGGATCAGGGGATAGTGGGTGAAACCATTGTCTACACACCCTTTTTTCTTGCTTTACACGGGGGAGAAGGGTGGATAAATGAGAAACCACGCCCAGCCTACCAACTGCCGTATTACCGGGTAGATGAGGAACTGCCTCTCAAAGTCACCCAGGGTCCACATTGTGGAGCATTTTCTGAGGGTTCTGCTCATGTGGCATTGATAGTTCTGAGATGCTGCTGTTATTGCCCCTCCAAGGATGAGGAAATTCTTTCAAGATCGATTGACTGTCATAGTCTACATTCGAGTCTTCATTAGCTCAGATACTTGCTGTCAAGCTTCACTGGGATAGTTGATCAGTTTGTTCTGCCTTCCATCCTCACCAAACCAATGGGTGCTGCCGTCCTGCCCAGCCCTGCCCAACACATGCTCGGCCCTCATGTACCACAGAGGAAGCTGTAGCCTAGTCAGAGCAACCCCCAATAACTTATGCTGGACCACCACTCACCCCCCCACCTCCTGGCCCAAGCTATTTCCTGTGCCTGCCAGCATGTGCAATGGAATTTACCTGTCTGCCCCACATCCTGTTGATCTTGTATACATTATCAGGTATTGAAGCCTAACTCAACCCAACCAACTCCATTCCTCATCCCACACTCATGCCAACAGGTGCTACCGTCTGTCCAGCCAGGCCTGCCCCATGTCCTGATGCTCATGCTCACCAGTGGGAGTTGCAGCCTGTCAGAGGAGCTCTTGACATACTCGATACCCAGGATTTTGTATTTTCTAGGTGGTTCTGTGAAGTAGCTCACCAGGATTTGCTCCCAGTCCCAGCACTTGCTATCTGTAACTGCTGCAAAGCCCAAACTGACTTCCATTATTCTGGCTCAGGCCTGGACCAGTAGATACAATTGGATACCCCAGCCTGGATCTCTCCCTGACCCAGTTTTCATGTAGGCCAACACGTGCTGCAACCCTGTCCAGCCTGGTCAGCTCCTAGTTCTAGCTCTCACAATCCCCAGCCCGAGCAGTGGCCCAGCAGTGGAGTCCCAACTAATACTCTACAAGGTTCAACCCACACCACCCCAGTCTCACATGTGCTGGTGAATGAAATGGTGCAGATTAACATGGTCCATTTTAGCTTGGCATTTGCTGGTGGGTACTACAACTTGGCCCCATCTGGTCTGCCTCCATTCCATTTCATGCTGGCTGGAGCTCTCGCCCAACCCGGCAGTCAGTCCCCAGTCCCGGATCTAATATGAACTGGCTGATGCAGCTAGACACAGCTCATCCTACACCCCATCCTGGTTATCAGATCTGCCAGTGGGTATTCTGAACTGGCCCAGCCTGGCCTATCCCCATGCCTGAGCCACAGGTATGCCAGCAGGTACTGTAACCTGGTCTGCTTTGCACTGCTCCTTGCTTTGGCTTATGTTGTGATCACCTGCAGAGACTGTGCCCCAAAAGAGAAATTCCCCAAGCACCTTTCTTTCAGTGGCAGATCTCGCATATACTGGTGGGTCCTTGGCCCAGGCCAACTTAGTTCATCTCCTGTATCAGCAGGATAAACATCCTTGCCCAACTGGTCAATGCTTAACTAGCTTCTGTTTGTTACACCCCAGCCCCTCCTGGTCCACGCCCTGATGCACCCCTCAGGTGGCACAGTGGGAGTTGTAACCTAGCGCAGCCTGTCCTACACCAACTCTGGCTCTCACAAGCACCAGTGGATGCTGGAATCTGACCCAGTTTGGCATGCCCCAATCCCTGTCGATGCCAATGCCAAGAGAGACCACAGCCACGTCCAGCCCAGACCACCATTCCTATTCCAGCTCTTGGATTCACCAGTGGGAGTCAAAACCGATCTGGGACATCTCCTTATCTCCACATCCTGGTCTGTTCCCAGGCCCTGATCTTCCATGTTCCAATGGATGCTGTGACCAATATGTGCATAATCAATCCTCAGTTTTGACACTTGCTATTGGATGCTGTAGCCTGGCCTGCCTCAGCCTGCCTTTAGTCCCAACTCTCACTGCTGAGTGCTATAACCTGTCCCTGCTCAGTATGTTCCCATCCCTGACTCATGCAAACCAGCAGGTAGGCTAGCCTAGCCTGGCATGCCCCACTTTCCAGCCTGGCTCCTGCACTTGCAGTGAGCTAAGGTTGGCCCGGCCTTGCCCATTTCACCCTTTTCTGAAACAACCCCACACAAGTGTGGACAGGTCTGATCAACACCCGGGCCTAAAAAATGTTCATCAGGATCAATGGCTCATCAGGGGAGTGTGCCTAGCTCCCCCACCAGACCCACTCCCCAATCCTGATTTTGCCTATGCCAGTGGGTGATATTCCCTTACTGTTCATAGGCTAACCCTCTGTATTGCATATGTATAAGCAGGGGGTGCTGTGTCCTGGTCTTTCCTACATCATACTCTTGAGTGTATTTGTGAGTGCTACAGCTGAAACAACCTAGCAGGTATCCAACCCCAGTACCCGTGAGTGTCCAGGGGTTCCATGGTCATGCCTAGGGCAGCTTGTCGCCACCCCCAATTCCAAGCAAACCAGCTGAAATTGCAGATCTTTGCCTACACACTCCCACAGAATCTGCCCCCAGACCCACTTCTCATGCATGCTGGTCAATGCCATGTCCCAGCCTAACATTAATTATCTTCTGTTTCGACTAATTGGCAAATTCTGTGATCTAGCCCTTCCTGGTAGACCCCCAGTCCTAGGTTTAGTGTGCACCAGTGAGTGGTATTCGGCATTGGTCAATACAAAATACCTCGGCTCTGTTATCCCACACGTGTCCTTTTTTCATTCTGAAACTTTAAGGTCCTTGCATTGCCCCCTCAACTTTCCTTTGCTGTGTGGCATGGGCATCAATGGCACTATATGAATCCCTCAGGTTGCCTGGCCAAAGCCCTGCCACCTGGGAGCTCAGAGCCAGGACTAGTCAAACCGAAGCCTCACCATGGGACAAACTGACCCAAGCCCCGAACCTGGCACAAACTGATCCATACTTGGGTCCAGGCAGATGGCAGCCTGATGTGCTTTGGCCTCCCTCCTGACTGGAGGCCATCCAGGGACAAACTGACCCACCCACTATGAACCGTTAACTCCTCATCAGTTCTCTTGTCAAAGATTACTTGGCTATACATGTATTGGCTCCCTTCTGGGGTTGCTATTCTGTTCCACTAACATACTTCTCTGTCAGTGCCACTAACAGATTATTTGAGGATCACTGCTCTTAAGTATGTCTTGAGGTCTGGAATTGATTCCTTCAGCTTTATTTTTTCTTTAGGATAACTTTGTCTATGTGTGGTCTCTTGAGTTTCCAGATGAACTTTGAGAAGGTTGAGATTTTGAATTTGCACTGAATCTGTATATTACTTTTGATAATATGGGCATTTTGATAATGTTGGTCCTGTTGATCCATGAACATGGTAAGTTTCTCCATATTTTAATGTCTTCTATTTCTTTTTCCAATGTTTTGTAATTTCAGACTTTCCATATCTTTCATTCTGTTAATTCCAAAGTATTTGAGATTCCTCTCTATTTCAAAGGGAACTGCACTTACAAATTCTTTCTTAGCTATGGAATTATTTCTGTATACTACGGTTTATGTCATTAATTTTCTATCCTGCTACAGCTGCCAAATTCTTTTATCAGTTCCAATAGCCTCTTGATTGGATTGCTTTGCTCTACGTAGAGAATCATGTTATCTGCAAACGGGGATAATTTTAATTCCTCAATTTCAATTTGAATCCCTTTAATTTGTTTTACTTGCCTAATAGTTCTGACAGTGACTTCCAATACTAAATTGAATAGCAGTGGTGGAAGTGGGTCTACTTGTCTGGTTTCATTTATTACTGAAAAAGCTTCCAGTCTTACCCCATTTTGTATGATACTGGCATTTTGGCTTGTTTTTGTATGTTGCTTTGCGTTATGGAATGTTCCTTTTACACCTATCTTAGGGTTTTCAACACAAAGTAATGCTGGAATTTATCAAATGCTTTGTCTGCATCTATTGATGATCATACGGTGTTTACTTTTCAATTTGCTATGATATATCACATCTACTGATTTTGAATGTTAAACCATCCCTGCATGCTAGGGATGAATCCCACCTCATCTGGGTGAATGACCTGCCTGATGTACTGTTGGATCCTGTTGGCTAGTATTTTGTTAAGGAGCAATGCATCTATGTTCATCAGGGATATTGGTTTGTAGTTCTCTTTTTCTGTGGTATCTGGCTTTGGTGTTGAGGTGATATTGGCTTTAAAGGAAGAGCTAGGAAGGATTGCCTATGTTAGTATTGTTTATAATAGTTTGTGGAAGATTGTGGGAAATTCTTGAAACATTTGGTAGAATTCTGCAGTGAAGTCATCTGGTCCAGGGCATTTCTTGGTTGCGAGAGTTTTAATTACTGATCCAATCTCAGTCCTTTTAATAGGTTTTTAAAAATTAATTGCCTCATGATTCAACTTTGGTAGGTTGTATGTCCTAAAATTTATCCATTTCTTTTAGGTCTATTGATTTGTTGGCATACAGTTGCTCATAATAGTTCCTAATTCTGTCAGAGGTGTCTGTTGTATTTCCTTTTTTGTTTCTGATCCTTCTGACTCATATCTTCTCTATCCCCACCCTTTTTTGATTAGTGGGCTAGTGTAAAATAATTTTTGTTGGTTTTACCAAAGAACCAACTCTTAGATTCATTGATATTATATATTACCCTTTTGGTCTCTATTTGATTTATTTGCTCTTCTACTTTGGTTATTCTGTTTTTCCTTATCTTGGGGTTGCCTGGTTGTGATTTTTTTTCTAGCTCCTTTAAAAGTATGGTTATCTCATTTACTTGGTGCTTCTGTATTTCTTAAAACATTGACTGAGATGAACTTTCCTCTTAACACTGCCTTGAATGCGCCCAGAAAGATTTTATATGGTGCATTGGTGCCTTCATTTTTTTCAAATTTTTACTTCCCCTTTGTCTTTCTCTCTAAACCATTGCTCAGTTAGCAGACATATTATTTGGTCTCCAGATGTTTGCATGTCTTATGGTGTATTTCGACTTATTCTCCAGTTATACTCCATGATCTGAGAAGGTGCCTGGTGTGTGTATATATTTGTTTCATTAATTTGTTTAGTTTCTGTCCCATTGATCCATCCATTGATGTTAACGGGGTATTGATCCCTCACTGTTAATGTAATAGTCTATTCCATCCCTTAAATTCGTTAATATTTTTTTCACATAGCTAGATGCCCTAACATTTGGTACATATACATTTTTATCAAGCTGATCTCTTCTTGCTTATATGCTGAACATTATGTGGTGTTTTTCTTTATCTCTTCTAAGGTTTTTCACATCAAAGTCTGTATTATCTAATTAAAGCATGGTTATGCCCAAAAGGTCAGAAGGTTTTTTTTTCCTTCCTATTAATCTGGAATATCCTTTTCTATCCTTTCAATTAGTTTCCACCTATCTTTGTTGGTGAGATGTGTCTCATGTTAAACAGAGATGGCCTTTTTTGATCGAATCAGATAATTCGATTTTTGATTGAGTTGAAGCCATTAACATTCATCGTTAATACAGATAGGTATTAATTTGGTCCTGTCATTTTAACAGTGGTTAGTTTCTAACCTACCAGTTTTCATTTGACTCATTGCTGCTATTTCTATGTAACATATTCCTTAAGTTCCTTGAGCTGCTATAAGTCCTTCTCATTGATATGTTTATACATTTTATAAAGATGTTCTAAAGCTTAATTCATAAACATTAATAAAATTCTGTATCTCCCATTTCCTTGACGTCTTCCTCAGTTAACTCTAAGGTTGGCACAGGCTTTTGCTCCTTTGCAGGGAAGGCATTAGAAATATGCATTTTGTTTAAAGATTTTTCACTACAAAGTCACATACGAGAGGAGAGACAAAGACCTTTCATCTGATTCACTCCCCAAGTCGGCACAATGGGCCGGTGCTATACCGATTCGAAGCCAGGAGCCACAAGCTTCCTCCAGGTCTCCCACACAGGTGCAGAGTCCCAAAGCATTGGGCCGTCCTCTAATGCTTTCCCAGGCCACAAGCAGGGAGCTGGATGGGAAGTGGAGCTGCTGGGATTAGAACCGGCGCCCATATGGTATCCTGGGTGCGTTCAAGACGAGCACTTTCAGCCACTAGGCCACCGCACCAGCCCAGAAATATACATTGTGTCTGTCTTTTATTGCTGATCATTGTAATTCTGGTTAGCAGATTTTTCTCCGTAGGTCAAATTTCTATGCTGTGTTGCCCACAGGTCTATAGGTTAATTCTACTGATTGTTTTGTACCCAGTTCATTTGCCATCACTTGTGCCATTCCCTACAGTGAGTTTCAGTCCCAAGCTTTTATGCTAGGCTTCTAACATGGTTTCTTTTGCCTCAACTCCTAGCTCAACACTCCCCACTTCCTGTGATCCTGCAGTGTGTGCCTAGTGTTGGCTACATAAATTTTATACCACTCCTGGCCTGAGCAATGTCCGGGATTATGTAGATGCCTGCTGTATTGTGTAACTGGGTGCTGATCTTGCAGGAGCCTGCTGGCCATTATATCTGAGGACCACCGGAATCTATTTTGGTTGAAACCTGTAAGATGCCAAGTACTGTATTCTCTGTAGGACCAATGCAATGCATTTAGCTGGAATGAAGTTCACACTTGGCTTAGCACATGTGCAGCTCACTCTTCTCCTTTGATTCCACAGCCTTTGCCTCAGTGCATAAAATGGCACTTGGCATGGCACTGGTAGGGTTTTGAGTCTGTTGCCTATCTACACCCAGACCGATTTTGGGTGGAACCTGTGGGATGCCAAGTTGGTACTCTTTTCCCTGGTGGACCAGAGAAATAAGCTGAGCCAGAAGGGAAATTGCTCCAGGCTTCGCATATGCCCAGCTCACTTTTGTCCCTCTGGTACTGCAGCCTTTACCACAGTTCACACAGTGGTGCCCAATATGGCCTTGGTGGTGGGTCTGGGCTATGAAATCTACCCCGTTCCTGCAGCACTGCTTTTGGTCTGTGGGATACAGTGGTTATTAAAGCTGAGACACTAGTTGCAGTACACTGGAAAGATAGAGGCATATCAGTATCTCCAGGTGCCATTCTCTATTTTGCCAGGTTCCCATAATTAACAGTCATCAAAAGATTCAAGGCTGTATTTGCAACATTGGCTTGTTGAGGTGCATTGGAAAACAAGATTACTTGCTGAAAGGAATCTTAAGCTATAGAATATCCAAGATTTCAGAAGTCACTTAAGAAAATGAAGAAATCATTAAGGCTAGGATTCATGTTCCTTTCTCATGAATTTATTCACTCTTGGATTCATAAAATGCTCTTTGGATGCTTGTTAACATTTTAGGTTTTTTTTATTGGATACTAGTGATACAGTGGAGTAAAAACAGTCTAATTCTATACTTATTTTTTGTTAGAGATGTAATGTTATGAAGGAAAAGGCAACAGAATGCATCAATATTTTGATAGGCATATGCATGGATTTGTGTATTAGAAAGTCTTCATGTAAATAGGAAAGTCTTGAAGTACTAGAAATGTCCTAGAGGTAGAGTAAAGAACAAGGACAATAACACTGAAGTGAGAATGAACTTGCCTTCATCAAGACATTCCCAAGTGTGTTAAAATGAGCAAGAGCAAATCACTTGCATCTGTGGACAGTCTAGAGCAGTTATGGATAACTGCAACAGGCCTTAGAGCATTTGTTTTGTTCCAGTTTTGCTCCTACTCATTGAACTTGTGTTTCAGATTCCAGCAACTATGGAGAATGAGGACCAAGTGGGAGACACAGCCACAGGCAGTAATTGAAAATTATACAGCTTTGGAGATGGATCCACTAGATGATAGGAAAAAAGTCCAAATCCCAGAAAGCAGGGCCTACATCCCTAATCAGCAGGAAGCAGCTACAGAAGATATGATTCTGCATCCCTCCGCAACACTTAATTTTTTAGAACTTATTTTTTTTCCCATTGGAAAGGCAGATGTTGAGAGAAGGCGATACAGAAAGATCTTCTGTCGTCTGGTTCACTCCCAAAGAGGCTGTAATGGCCGGAGCGAAGCTGGTCCAAAGCCAGGAGCCAGAAGCTGCTTCTGGGACTCCCATGTGGATACAGGGTCCCAAGGCTTTTGGCCATCCTCTACTGCTTTCCCAGTCCACAAGCAGGGAGCTGGATGGAAGTTCAGCAGCCGAGATATGAACAGATGCCCACATGTGATTCCTACTAATGCAAAAAGAGGATTTAGCCACTAGATTACCATACTAAGTCCTAGCAACCCTTACGATTGGAAACCTCTGTGGAAGGAATACTGTGCTTTTAGACAGCTAGTTCAGGGTCACTAAGTTGGAAGCTATGCCTTTACCCACATAATCCTTTCTGCCACTTGTAATGCTCACCTATCATCACCTGGAACCTTAAAAGGGCAGGAATTGTGTTGTATAACCACTACCCTCACAAGCATCCATAAAGGCCCATTATAGGAAAGGACTTGCTTTCTTGCTTGTGTGCTTGCTGTATTCTGACACTTTGACTCTAGTTTCCCTAGTAACCACTTGCTCTCTGTCTTCCTGGGGACAGACTTGGAGGACAGGTAACCCCTGAACATGTCCCCTGTATGTCTCTATTCCTCACCCTCTGTTCACTGCTTGGGTGAGTCGGTGACGATATGAATGCTAAGATGCTTGGTATTTCTAATTTGCATACTTTCAGGAGTTCCATGAAAGGCGAGGCCTAGCAGTAATGGAATTTAGGCAGAGAAGCCAGTAAAATGACTGACTGTAGCTTTGTAAATGTGTCTAGGGTGTTCACTGCAAATCTCTTAGGATAACCTGTGTTGCTGGGGAAGCTGAAATGTATGTTTCATTTTAATGGATGGACTTCAAGATAATGACCACTTGTTCCTCTCAGGGTTTTGATTCAGACTGGATTGCCACATGGACTTGTCATTTGCTAATTTCCGGTGGGTCCTGTCCAAACAAAACTTTAACAGACTCCTTAACAGTATTTAATTAATTAAATAAGAGAACGGTAGATAATGATAAAATAAGTGGAATGCGGTTGAACAGGATACTCAGTCTGAATTTTTCAAAATTTATTTGTATTGAAAAGGCACATTTACAGAGAAGGAGACAGAAAGTTCTTTGATCTACTGGTTCACTCCCCAAGTGGCCACAATGGGTGGAGCTGAGCCAGTGTGAAGCCAGGAGCCAGGAACTAGGAGCTTCTTCTGGGTCCCCCATGCAGGTGCAGTTTACCAAGCCTTTGGCCCATTCTCTACTGCTTTCCCAAACCATCAACAGGGAGCTGGATGGGAAGCAGAACCAGCATGAGTATGGGATCCCGGCACATGCAAGGCAAGGCTTTAGCCACTTGCTCCCCACTCCAGACCCAGTCTGATTCTTTTTAAAATGTTTGCTCTGGTTGGTGAGTGAATAACAGGTGAGTGGAAGGCACAAATGGATTTTGAAATAGTTTATTTTTAGGCTTTTTTACGTTTGGGCAAGATATGATGGCAGATGTAAATGGTGATAATTATCATTTTCTGAGTCATTTTCCCTTCGACTGTTTACCACAGGTTTTATGTTTTAATTATTTGAAAGATGAGGAGAGAGCTCACATCTACTGCTTTTCTGATAAAATGTCCACAATAGCTGTGGCCGAGTCGGTACTAAGCCAGGAGCCTGTAAATCCAGCTAGGTCTCCAACGTAGGTGTCGGATTTAAGTAATTGAACCATCTTTTGCTGCCTCCCAGGATGTGCTTTAACATGAAGGTGAATCTGAGTGGAGTAGCCTGTAATTGACCTGGGAGCTCACATGTGGGATGCAGGCCGTTCAAGTAGTCCTTTTGCCACAATAGTCATTGCTGTCAAAATTGTCAAACTGATTAAAAGAAATATTTCATGATACCTAGAAAAAGCTGTTTTAGCCAAAAAAAAAAAAATTACCTTAGCATGTAAAAGGTCCCAAGCGCAGGTGTTACTAGTTTCCATGTTGAAATCAAAATCCGCACAAATTGAATTGTTGATGCGAAAATTGTTGGGCAATGAAATTTCAAGCAGAGGGATGAGTGTAAATTAAAGTAAAACTGGCTAAGCTAGAAGTATAATCGCCAGGTAATCTTTGCTGTATTAAGAAGAAAACGGCAGGGGAGTTGAATGATTCTCACTGCGACTATGCTATGGAGATATATTATACTCTCTAAACCATGAAGTGCTAGATAAAGTACATATGCATTTTTCTCTGAAAAAATGATTTGGATGAAGGCATGATAATTCCTAGTGAGGATGTATAAACGTTTTCCTGTTGGCTGCACAGATATTAGGGAAGACAAGTGTTTGGTAAGAGTGCCATTGCTCCAGAAAGATGTGATTGAAATATAAAAATGGGAAAGTGTAAGTAAAGGCACTGCACTGTTTCTAAATGTTAGAATAAGGGTTTTTATTTGGTATAGGAAAGATGATAACACCAGAGTAACAAAAGTTGTAAAGGAGGGATTCTGATGCTGAGAAACGGTTAGGGGTGTGCTCTGCTGGACTATTCCGGCAGTAGAGAAACGACCTTTTCCAGGGTTGTGTGTGTTCATTCTTTTTCATGAATCCTTAGTTTCTCTGTAATAACCTGTATTTTTAATAACAGCGATATTTTAGTAGCTATCTTGCCCTGAAATATGCATTATTCAGTGTTTCAATGCTGCAATAAAGGTCTTAAAATTTAGGAACTTAAAATATTGTCCATTATTACAGAAAGCCGTTGAAATTTAGAGTACTAACAGTGGGTGTATCAATGAACTGGAAACTTTATGCAAGACAAATACTTGACAATGCCAACTAGAAGTATTATCCCTAAACTAAACAGTCAAGGGCCTATAGATCTAACGATTGTGCCCGGCTGATTCAGTCATTCAGTGATTCAGATTTTGGCACCTCAGAATATTTGTTTCCATTGTTAGGAAAATAAGAAGTGACAGTCTTCTGTAACATTTGTTCTTTTAAGTGATTCAGAAAATGAACTCCTTAAGAGATTCCCTATTGTATTAGTAGCTGCCAGCTGGTCCCGTATACACTATAAGAATCTGAGGAACAAATGAAACCTGAAATATCCGAGTAATGATCTAAATTTTATTTTTGTACTTGTTTATCATATTTCAAGGGCTATTTGCATTTATCAGGTCATAATCTTAAAACATTGTTTTTGACTACTGACATTTTCCACATTGTTCAAAAACATCTGGTCTGTTTCAAAAGTGGTCCTTGAAAAAGCACATCTAAAAATGTCATCTATGCTCTGCTCCCTATGTTATATATAATGGATTTTGGAGAAGACAAGGTCCTTAGATTTAAGGATGCTGTGTGTAGTTGAAGAATGAATTGACTGGAATTTAGAAGACCAAGAGCTGACTATAGCGTGCAGGATCACTTGGAGAAAGTCACTTGCATTAGGCCATCTATAAAATGAAAAAGCTTCACTATATGATCTCCAAGGAACTTTGCAATACTTTCTGCCTCCTGAGTTAGCTGCCAAAATGCTATATTGAAACCCTCTGTATTTATACATCTTGACAGGGCATAGCAATACTACTTGATTCTCTATTTTAATGAGGGATAAATGGAAACTATGGTAAAAATACAAGCTCTAAGGGCATTCATTACTGCTAAAAATGCAACGGATATTAATATATTAATGAAAATGTAGAATAAGATTTTCTGATTTGAAAAGATTCAATTTGGGTCTGTCTTTCCTTTTTATCTTCATGGTGTGATTGCTAGTTTCTGACACAGAAAATTAGGGATTTACTAGTCTTGGTCCTAATCTTACCCTTCTGCCTATGTCTGATGAGATGAGACAATCCAAAAAATACATCAGGATAAATTAAGGTTTCAAAAGAATGGATTAGTTGATCAACACATTTGTATTTAAATGACACTTTGAAACAAACGGCTTCACCGCAGAAGTTATGGTAAATTCCTACATGAATCACCCAGAGATTAATTATACTTCAATTTATTGCTAATGTTGTTTGTCTTTTCAAACTTAATATTAAGTCCCCAAAGTGTTATGTCAATGATATTAACAGGTTTGAATGTTAATCTACTTGCAGTGTTTACTGATAGGGCCTTTGGGAAGTGATTAGTTTGGATTAAGTCACTAGGTTGGAGTCCTGTGATGGAATTCTGGTGGCTTTATAAGTAGCGGGAAAGAAAACACCCAGGGAAATGCCCAGCTCCTTTGTTTCCATGCAGTGTTCTCTGTCACTTCGGAGTCTAATAAGAACACGATTAGAAGTTTGAACCATGGGATGTGTCCAGTCTTGGGACTGTGAACCTTCAAAGCTATGAGACAAACCTCTATTCCTGATCAAATTTGGTTGCCCATGGTATGTCATTATATTAATGGAAAGATAACTGATACAATTGCAGTAGAGCCTTAAATGTATTAAAATTTGTCAAGTTCTTTGAATAGGTCTAACATATTGTAAATGCACATGAATATTGATCCTTAGTTTTACAATGAAGCTAGCTTACATACACTGATTGCTTGCTGACACACAAAGAAATTGCTACAGGATGTATATAGCTGGTTTGGGAGACCTTTGGTGGATCTTATTCTTACGGATCATGAAGGATCAAGGAAATTTGACAGGATTATATATAATGAATGACATGTGATCCATTCCCATAATAAAAAATCTCGAAGCCTAGTTAGCCCCATCTTACTGGAATATTATTTCCCCTTTTGGGCATAATCTTTATATAGTCTGCTTAAGACACATAAAATCTTGACATAGTCTTGCATGTTATAAATTGATCTTAACATCAAACTTGTGCTGTATGTTGATAAAAAAATATGGCAGAATGCTAATAACGATGTGAAGAATGTTAACTATGTTAGGATTTTCACCTTCAGAGTTTTGTGGAAATTGAAGGGGATGTTGTTATTTCTTACATTTGGCAAAAGCATTTTGTGACAACTTAATATATTCATAGAATTTGCTCATTATTAACTTGATATAACGTCCTTAGAAATAGTAACAGTATCTTTGCATTTAGGAGTGCTCTCCAGAGCTGTGAAAAAATTTGCCACCATGCAGTAGCAATGCTATTAGTTACATCCTATGTCAAAAGCTATTATCTATGCCTTCAAAGCTGTAATGAAATGGAACTCATGTCTGAAAAATCAGAATCCCTTATTCTGTCATCCACCTGTGCTACAGTGATATGGATGGTAGATTTACCTGAAATGATAGGTTCCCAAACAACTTGGTTTGCCCCAACGTGCAACTAGCAGATTTTCTGGCTGATGTAAATCAGAAGTCTTTATTCATGAGTTTGAATGTGACAGTCCATGAAGACTAACTATAAATTCTAAGTTTATTAGTTATTGAGACATGCTTTCATGATCCATCCTGTTACACCGAATTTGAGAAAACCTATGGTTTTCATTGCGGAATTCCAAGTCCTATTTCAAAAGGAAAGAAAAAATGGGCATGTTAAGAGTATTAAAACCAGTTCTAGAAATGTCCAGTGTTGGTATACACTAAATGGAGGGAAACTTAGGTTGTTTGACAGTTTACATAGTTAGCTATGCTGAAATTTTAATTTAGAAACTGTCTTCAAGTCTAGGTTCAAGTATTTGTGAAATCTGACAACTTCTCCATAAAACAGTGAGTTTAATATTCCTTAGGAATCATCAAATGACCCATGAATAATGTGCAATATATAAACACTAAGCATAGATTTGAATATTTTGACACAAAAATGAACTTTTTTAATTCTATTTTTTGAACTCCTTTCATGTGTTACCATTTGATAACTTTTTAAAATTCTTTCTTCTGCCTTTTATTAGAATATGTGAACTGTGAGAACCTAGTCTTTGTACTGTTCATTTTCTGAAAACCCAAAACTGCCTGGTTAAACATCATATGATCAATAAATACTTGAGTATGTATCTAATGCCAGAGATTACAACTCTTGAACTATGACGTATGACTGTAGGAATGTTAGCTACAAATTAAAACATAACCAAGGAAGTACAATAATTCATCAAATATCACAAATAAATGCATATGTTGAAATTGACAATAATATGATTTGACAGCAACATGAGGTTTTGTGACTATAGGTGTTGGTGGCATATCGTTATGGTGAAGCTATTTTCTACTTATTCCAAGTTAGAACTTTGTTTTAAATGAAGTCTGCAATAAAAATTGTCTCCTTTTAAAGATTTATTTACTTTTATTTGAATGGCAGAATTTACAGAAAGAGAGATTAGTCTTACATCTACTGATTCACTTCACAAATGACCCCAACGGCCAGAACTGAGCTGATCCGAAGTTAGGAACTCTTTCCCCATCTCTCACATTGGTACAGAGCTCAAGGCCTTGGGCCATCATCCCCTGTTGCTTTCCCAAGCAGAGAGGTTGATTGAGGTAGAGCAGCTGGGTAAGAAACCAGCACTAATACAGGAATGGCAGTACTACTAATGTGCAGAGGATTAGTTCAGCATGCCACTAAGCCAGCCCCATCGCTTTACTATTGTAAAAGAACACATACAAACTCAAGATGAGCCGAGAAATACAGAAAGCATATGATTGAGTCCTGTAGCTAGGAGTAACACATCAAGATTATGAGAAGTAGTTGGAACAAGACCATTTCAAAGAAAACTGAAGGAGAGTAAAAATTCAGAATTGATGCAAACCAGCAGCTGCAAGTAGAAATGAACTAAAAATGTATCAAGTCTACATCTTGGAATTACAGATTAAGAGATTACATAATTTAAAAAACATCAGTATATATATTCTTTTTTTTTTTAAAGATTTATTCATTTTATTACAGACAGATATACAGAGAGGAGGAGAGACAGAGAGGAAGATCTTCCGTCCGATGATTCACTCCCCAAGTGAGCCCCAACGGGCCGATGCGCGCTGATCCGATGCCGGGAACCTGGAACCTCTTCCAGGTCTCCCACGCGGGTGCAGTGTCCCAATGCATTGGGCCGTCCTCAACTGCTTTCCCAGGCCACAAGCAGGGAGCTGGATGGGAAGTGGAGCTGCCGGGATTAGAACCGGCGCCCATATGGGATCCCGGGGCTTCCAAGGCGAGGACTTTAGCCGCTAGGCCACGCCGCCGGGCCCAGTATATATATTCTTACCAATAGATGCACAGAGGCTACATTGCAAGAAGTATAAATCTTCCTTTTGAAAGACATGCAAATGAAGTAAAACTATACTCAAGTTTTAGTTATATCAATTGCTGATATTTCAAAACTGTGTGCATAAACATTTGAGAATCTTTTATTCCCCCATTGCATAGAATTATTTTATCATTTATGACTTATTTATCCTTGCTAATGGTCCTTTTCCTGAAATTCACTTACTATAATATTAATATAAGAATTTGTTATGTTTAGCGTTTGCCTTTTATATATTATGTGTTTTTATTGTGTTTATTTGTCTCTTTTTAAGAAGAATGTGATTCAGACTTTTTGTTCCTATTTGGAAATCTCTGAGTAGTTTATATAAATTACATAATTGACATATTTAGTTTTGGAATTGTGCCTTTGCATTTTCAATATTTTCTTTTATTAAACTACATAATTTTATCTCCTTGATGGCTTATTAAAAATATTTGATATTTTAGTGGTTTTTGTACTCTTACACCATACACATTTAACACGGTAAAGCCTCACCTGACATGATTTAATATATGAGAGCCTTACTCATAAATGTTTTAAATACCACATAACATAGCATTTCATGTTTGAGAGATTTAAGTAGTTATACCCTTCATATTCACATAAATAGGTACCATTCTGAACAGTCATAATTCCTTCACTTTAGGTCAAGTTACCAGACATATCTTCCTTATGCTACGAGGGTTTTTTCCACATTTCTTACAGTGTGTATGTGTTGCTGCTGAGTTATTCCATCTTTTATATGTCTGAAATAGTCTGCGCTTTCCCTTCAGTTATTCTTGGGCAATGGAATTACTCATTTTCCTACTGTAATCTTTTAAAGATTTTGACCAACTGTGTACTCAGAATGTTTATGGCATAAATGGTGGCTGTTACTCTAATTTTTTTTTAACCTGGCATGTTTTTTCCCTATGCTTGCTTTTAAATATTCATTTCATTACTGGTTTTGAGCAATGTTATTGTATTTTTCATATTGTGTGCTTCTGAGTCTTATGTGTATGTGAGATTGTAGCACACATCCAATATGGAAAGTCTATAGTTATTGATACTTAAATTTTTTTCTGTCTCCCCTTTGACAAAATCCAATTTCACAAATATTGATCTGCTCTAGGTCACTTATTTCTTTCCCTTTTTGAATAGCTTTAATTGCTATGTCTTTAAGCTTTTTTTAAAAGATTTATTCACTTTGTTACAGCCAGATATACACAGAGGAGGAGAGACAGAGAGGAAGATCTTCTGTCCGATGATTCACTCCCCAAGTGAGCCCCAACGGGCCGGTGCTGCGCCGATCCGAAGCTGGGAACCAGGAACCTCTTCCAGGTCTCCCACGCGGGTGCAGGGTCCCAATGCATTGGGCCATCCTCAACTGCTTTCCCAGGCCACAAGCAGGGAGCTGGATGGGAAGTGGAGCTGCCGGGATTAGAACCGGCACCCATATGGGATCCCGGGGCTTTGAAGGCGAGGACTTTAGCCGCTAGGCGACACCGCCGGGCCCTATGTCTGTAAGTTTTCTAATGGGTTTCTTATGTAGTATCTAAACATTTGTGTGTTATACCTGAAGTGAAATAGCACACTGAATTTTACGGTTTTCATCTCTAGAAGTTTAATTTGGATCTGTTAAAGTATCTTTTGCCTTTACTCAAATTTTTGGTAATATATGAAATGCTATTAAAGTAACTAATACCTCTCTCTAATACTATCATTTGTCAGTCGATTGGTTTTCATTGGATTTATTTTTATTGTCACTAATGGTTATATAGTATTGCTATACCTGGTAATAATTGTCAATTATTACAATATTTACCTTTTAAGAAGTCTCATATTTTTGCATTCCTGGAACTAAATGTGATGTGGATTCCTGTTATGAAGTTTCTTCAAGCTGTTTGTTGAAAAACAGAATTAAAAATGTAAGAATTGAAATACTCGTAATTTTGTCATATGCACCCTCCATGAACTTTTTGAGCACCACTCCTGTTTGAAAATGATTTGATCTTTTGGAGAATTCAAAGTTGACAGAGTATACTGTCTAGCACCAGTTGTTTGGCACTTCTGAAGAACCTTCTGTTGATATTCATAAAACACCTATAAATCATGACGTTTTCCTGTCTCATGAGTTTGGGCCGCATTCTGAGCCTGATGGTAACCTCATATATCACCTTTTTTACTTCTGCCAATTTCTTAAACGGTATTTAGTTTTTCGAAAGGAGTTGGCACAGAGAGAACAAGTGAGAGATGTTGTATCTGCTAATTCACAACAAGATTGCAGCAGCTTAAAGCCAAAGCACTGAGATTAGAACTTCAACCTGGTCTCACACATTAGTGGCAGGGACTCAAGTATTGGGGTCATCTGGTACCACTGTCTTCTTAGCAGACACATTAGCAGGAAGCTGGATCAAAAGTAAAGCAGCCAGGATTTGAACTAGCATTCTACAGGGGATGCTGGCATTGCAAGTAGCAGCTTAACATGCTGCATCACAGGGCTGACCTCTATATATCATTGCTTCTAATCCATTATGGTCACGTTTCACTTAGTCTTCTGTAATTTTTTCCTTATTTTGCCACATTTATACCAAGTAATCGAGGGTGACACTCTACATCTCCGCATTTTATCTCTACGTCTCATATCCAACACTCCTCTGCAAATTCAATTTGTATAGATGTTTCTAGAATGTCTTACTGCTTAACTTGCAGAGTTGGCCAGGTTTGTTTTAAATTTACTGTCTTCACGCTGAAGACTCTGGGACTCTCAAAATACGAAAATTAGAAAAAGCAGAGCTCAGCTAAGTTTCAGTCTCATTTTGCTACACTGTTTTTATTGATTCTTACAGTTGTTTGCTGTATTTTTAATTTTTAAATTTGCTTGAATGACATAGAGAACGTTCATCCAGTGGTTTACCTGTCAAATGCCTGCCATATCCAGGGTTGGGTCAGGCCAAAGGCAGGAGCAAGCAAGTCCATATGGGTCTCCCTCATAGGTGGCAGAGATAGATGCATTTGAACCATCATTTGCTATCTCTCAGGGTATAAATTAGAAGGAAACTGGAGCAGAACTGAACCAGGGTTCCAGTGGTAGGACATGTTTTCCACATTCTGATCCAGTTCCTGTCAATTTTTCTGGGGAAGCAGCTGGTGGCCCAGTTGCATGGATCACTGTGCTCACATGGAATACCCAAGAGAATCTCTTGGCTTCAGAGAGCCCAGTTGTGGTTATTTTGGCCACTTATGGAATGAACCAGCGTATTAGAGATCTGTTTCTGCTCCTCCTCTCTGTCTTTAAGTGAAATCTTTAATAAAACCTGGAACCCAGACTCAAATATGGGTACTCAAATATGAGATGATGGTGTTCCACACGAAAGCTATATCACTGTGCCAAAACCTACCCTCATGTTTTCTATATTAATTTTTTCAGGTTAAAGGCTGTTCAGTCATTGGTGCTCCATATTATTGGAAGTTAGTCTGATTGCCTTAGTCTCATGTGTTCAATGACTTATGGAATTAAATATCTTCATGAGTTATCTATCTTTAAAAAAATTAGTGTTTGGGCCTGGCATGATAGTGGTTAAAGTCCTTGCCTTGAAGGTGCCAGGATCCAATATGGGTACTGGTTCTAATCTCGGCTGTCCCACTTCCCATCCAGCTCCCTGCTTGTGGCCTGGGAAAGCAGTTGAGGATGGCCCAATGCATTGGGACCCTGCACCCACATTAGAGACCCAAAAGAAGCTCCTGGCTCCTGTGTTCGGATTGGCTCAGCTCTAGCCATTGTAGCCACTTGGAGTGAACCATTGGATGGAAGATCATCCATCTCTCCTCTCTGAATGTCTGACTTTCCAATAAAAATAAATCTTTAAAAAACAGTGCTTATCTTACTTGAAAGAGTTACGAAGAGTGAGATTTTTCCCTGCATTGATTCAGTTCCCAAATTACCATACTGTCCTCAGCCTGGCTGGTTCAAAGCCAGGGGCTGCTTCTAGGCTTCCCACAAGGATACCGAAGCCCATGGACTTGAACCATCCTCTTGTTTCTTCTTGCTATTAGTAAGGAGCTGAATGAGAAATAGAGCAGCCAGGATAGGAACTAGTACGCATGGCTTTATGAACTGTTCCACAATGCTGGCTCTTGAAGCGTTTTCCTCTTAGATTTTATTTATTTGAAAAGTTGAGAGACAGTCAGTTACAGTCCTGGGAATTTTTACTTAAATGCCTGGGCTCCAAAAACTCACTCCTGATCTCCCAATGAATGGCAGAAGTCAATCATGGCAGCCTGCTGCCTGCTGTCTTCAAAGGGCACATTAACAAGAAGCTGAACCAGAACTGAAACACAGCACTCCAGTATGGAATTGTGCGCATCCCAGTCTATAGTTTAAGTATCCTGCCAAATACTGTTTACCCTGTGTGTCATCTTTACCTTGTGTTGATGTATTTAAGTCCAGGGCAACATTTTACAGCCATATTTGTTTCCTGTTCAGTAGTTTATGCTGAGAAAGTCTATTGACAAGTATCCTTATGGCAATGTATATGTGATGGAGCGAAAGTTACATAACTTCTCCATCTTTTACATCATTTCTTCATCCATTTTTAGACATGTAATTTGTGGTTATCTTGGTCAGTACTCTGGTATACATGCCAGCATATGCAACCTCCCAGCCAACAGTGATAACCTTAAGGTATAAAGCTAGGTAAATTTGAAGTAGGCGACTTCTCAGTGAACCCTTGTTACTCGTTTTGGTAGTATGGATCAAAGACATGAGGATTCTATTGCTACAGTAATTTTACCAGCTATAAGGCAACAATGTGCACTCAAAAGATATAATGTTTCAATGCAGTTTAGATATTTTGGGCTGGTGTTGTGGCACAGCAAGTTAAGCCAATGCTTGTGGTGCTGGAATCCCATGTCAATGCTGACTTAATTCCTGGCTGCTGTGCTTCCCATCTAGCGTCCTAGTAAAGCACCTGGGAAAGCAGGGAAGATAATTCAAGTGCCCAGGAGTCTTTTACTCTAGTGGGAGACCTGGCTGGACTTCTTGACTCCTGGCTTCAGCATGGGCTCAGATCTGACTTTTGCAGCCACTTGTGGAGTAAACTATTCTACAGAAAACATCTGGGTCTCTTAGAGTTACTCTCTCGCTGTTGCTCTATCAATATGCTTTTCCAGTAAACACATCTTCCAAATTGCAGCTCATGGAATAGAAAGATGAAGAGAAATGTATATAGGTGACATTGTTTGTAGCTATTTGATTAAATATTGTCAGAAGCCTACTCCCCTCCACGATTTCCACTAATCAGAAGCGCATTTCTTTTTTCCCGCTTTTTTGTCTCTACGGGTTTTTGAATTGGCTTTATGTGACTTGTAATCGAAAGTTCAAGGATATACAAAACTGATCACTTTAGTGATGAGTTTGGAGTGAACAAAATAGGTGAGAGTGTCAGAGTATGATTATGACATATGCTCTTTTACTCATCGACTTTATAAATGCATGCATTCCTTCAGACCTTTGCTTAGTCTTTTTTCTTTATTTTCAAAATCACTTCCTTGATTTTGTTAGTGCAAAAGCAGTTTCATGATCCTACTTCTATTTTAAAATCTCATCTATATGTATGCAGATATGTGTCTACGTGTGTGTTTGTATAAAAATTACTGTATTCTGCGAGGGTAGGTGACTGTTTTGGATCAGTTTAGTAGATCATACTATATAACATGACCAAATGAAAAACTAACATCCAGCAGAGTTGGATAACTTCAAACTGTTTATAAATTTTATGCAGTTGAAGAAAGTTTTTTATTCTCTGATTTCATTGAATAAGTAATTAAAATGTAAATCATTAAAAGGTAAGAGATTCCAAAGTATTTCTTTTCCCTTCTCCTTAATCAACAGAGTAGGTGTATATATGGGCCAGATAAAATTTCTTATGGTTGGTAAATGTGATTTGAACAAAATATCCCAGGAATAATGAAAGTTTGGAATACCCGCAATTGCTTTCAGTTAGGATGGTTCCATATTCAGAACCAGAGTACATGTACTGGCTTTAAATCTAAAGACCTTTAGGGGAAAACTCACCTTCACAAATCCAATTTTAAAAGCCCTAAAAATGCAGGTATATCTGATGCCTGTTGTGATGAATTAGTTTGATTTTTTTTTCTACCAGAATGTGGGCTTGCATTCAGGAATTAGCAATTATATAACACTTCTCTATGAAGCTGTTCAGTCAAGCACCAAGTTAAGAGTTAGTATTTTATAAAAGTGTACTACAGACATTTTGAGGTTACAAATCTAATGATTTTTACATGTTATCCATTTGACATCCTCAATCAACAGTGACCTTTAGTATAATTTCATATAGGATTAAGGAAGGATATTATCTGACAAGTGAATGGAAAAAAGTTTGGTTATATTTTTGTACCATGTCATTCAGCTAGTATACCCTTCTTGACTCAAATGCAATAATCATGACTTTACAGCGCACAGCAGGTCAATTTTTTTATATTGTTTTGTTTTAAGTATAATACAGCATGAACTCCCTGTTTTTGAGAAGGAATTGTCAACAGAAGTTATAGCATCAGTTTCAGCATCTCCATTTACATGTTTGATTTTATGCATTCTGTCTATGCAAACAGGGTTATAAGGAGTCAGAATTAAGGGTATTAATGTTTGATCCAGATTTACAAAGGGCAGAGGGATAATTCAACTACTTTTAGAACATTGTTAGGATTGTGGCAAGATAAAGAGATTCATTGAGAGAAGAGTGACTAAGGTGCTATGTTTTTGTTCAATGCTTTAAAACCTTGCCTTGCGCTACCTAGAAGAAGCTTTGAGTATACAATGCACAAAAATATTCTACAAAACAAGGAGGGAAGTAGTTAATTTTCAATTCAACATGAAAGCATGAGTATAGGTAATAAAGGAAAAATAATGCCAAGTTATGGTCATGAAATGCTATAATATGAAACTGGACTTAAATTATTTCTGAACTAGAAATGCATTCAGGATCACAAAGCTAGGATTTTTTTTATTCTGTTAACATCCTGGTAAAATAGCTTCTGTATTTAATATAAGTGAAGACAAAATAAAACAGTTCCAATTTCATATGCTCCAGAGATTTTCAAGGAGAAAGGAAGGTGGGTTTGTTCATTTTCAGGTGTGCTATTACATATTGGGAAGAATCTAAATGAGTTTGCCTCATTCTTTGATATGGATTATGTTGACTGTTGTGCCAATTGCATTTCTGATCTTTGCAGTATAAAAATACATTTTATACAGTAAATAATAAAACTTCTGATTTGAGTCATAGAACAGCAGCAACTTATAAAAGTTTTGCACTGCTTAATGGTTCACTCTACCACCCAAAGTACTGGCTTTTTTACTCATTGTTTATGCAATAGAGGCAATGTCCACTATTTTATATCTCCTGGGAGAGCAATTTGACGTTTCAAGGTCACAAAGCTTAATTTAATTCGAGTTATATGAACTTGGGTGTCTTGCTTCTAATATCCGTGCTGTGAATGCAATAGAATTGCAATAGAGCAAACTTGTCAGGTAGGTGAAGTTATTGTTCATTTAACTATTTCCTCATGTGGGACCACTTTGTCCTTTTCTGATGAAATTCTACGACTAGGACAAGGCATATAAAAGACAGTATTCTGTGTTTTCAGGATCTGCCATGTATCCTTTCTAATTCAATGAGGAAAGCTCATTGCTTCTAGAATAAATACTCGCTGAGAAAAACCATGAAGAAAACTTTTACCCTGGAGTGATATGCATTATTATTCACATAATTCATCTTATACCATGGTGGATAGCATAAAAATAATTCACTCTTCCTAGTATGCAGTTTATAAAGTGGTTAAGACAAAACAGCTACTCAAATAGACACACCCATTACATCATGGTATGTGCCATTTAAGCAGCTAAGGAAGATCATCAATTTAATATACAAATGTGTATGTGGTTAAGCAATGGCCCTCATTTGTGGAATAATTTGAGTCACAAACTGCATCATTCACACACTTAACTACCAGAGTAGATCTTTGAAAATTCCTTTTATAACGTAAGTCACACACATGTATACTGCAATAACTCCATTGTTCAAAACCATAAGAAAACATTGATACTAGCTATTCATCAGAGCTGGTGTAACAAACTGCATTTGGGCTCTGCTTTTACTATTCTAAGCAGTAAAGCATTTTGGCAAATCTGCTATTCACTTTTGGTTCTTGCAGGCATTTCCCACTCAGGGAGTTTTTTCCATATGAATATTCATATTCTCTACAGGCTTTCCCGGTTCTTTCAAATGATGTCTTATTAGCTGACATAATGAAAAGAGCGAATTGCCTAATCAAGCTTTTTATGGGACCAAGAAATGGGAGAGGATTTTTTAAATTATATGCATATAATGTATGTCATCAAAATCAGTAGCATTGTTAATGGGAATGAGCAACAGTTGCTTGAAAAGGGGCATTATCACTCTTCCCACTACTGTGCTCATCACATAGAATAGAGAAGCAAAGATATGCAGACTGTCAACATTTGAACTTAACGTAAAATTTCCAAATTTAAAATGGAGTTACTGCTTTCAATGTTACAAATATAAAAACGTAGCCCTGCATCTGCTAACTAATGGGTATTTACAAACTGGTCTGAGAGGTAGATAAACACTTCAGGCTAGTGTAGCAGTTTGTTCTCTCTCTCACCCCATAGCCAGAGTTATCATGGAAGCAAATTGTCTAACTTTCGTTTGGTGTCGTAATGAGGTAGCAGAAGTATACCACTGCTATACACCAACAAAATATGCTAATTATGAAGTTATATTAAGATTGGTAGAATTTTATCTATTTTGTATACATCTTTTAGAATCCATTGAGAACGTATTTAGAGATAAGTGACACCATTTTCTTTAGGTGAGAGAAGTATCTGTCACTATTGGAGTATACCTCTTCTCCAGAGCCAAAGTAACCTATCTTGGATGAATAATCAAATGTTTCATAGTTAATTCTCAACATTATCAGGATGAATATATTTGGTTTTCTACCACAGCAAACTAATACTGTCTTTTTTTTGTACTTGTGTGTTACTAATATCACTACTTGAAAAACTATATAATATTTCATTAAAATACTTTCCAGTTCAGGAATGAAGTCTACATTATTTTGGTGGAAGTCAAGCAAAGTTAGGACAAAATGACTCAGAACAGTCAGGTGCCTTGCATTCCGTCAAAATGGTATGTCATGGCATTGTAAATTTCTATTTTTGTTCCTGTTTTGTGTTGTGGCTTTTCAGTTAAGGGAATTTATAATTATGTAATGAAGACTATCATATCCAGATATGAGGATAAAATGCAGTATGTGTCTACTTCCAGATCAAAGATGCACTCCCAATGAATCTTAACTATATGTTGCCAATAGAATGCTGAACTCACTGCCATTCATGCCCGCAATGATGGACATATGACTGTTTATTACTACAGTATAGTTCATGATAATTTAGGGGAACTCAGTGGCCAGGCCCTGGGGCAAGGGGTTTAGGGTGGGGGTAAGGGAAATCCCAGGGCCTATGGAACTTGATAAAGTACCTGTATATTATAATTTTATGAAAAGTACATAAGACTAAATTCTAATTTATTTGGAAAGGTGACTTTTTGAGGTCTTGTGGGACGACCTATCTTCCAGGGCAGTTTATAAAGAAGGAAAGAAAGACATTTGCTAAACATATACGTACAGATAACCTTCCATAAGTTAGGATAAAAAGGACTATAGGAGGACTGCATAAATTAATTCCTAAGAATTAATTTTGAGTAAGTTTTGTACTGGATGTTTTTAAATGAATACCTAAATATATACTATATTAAAAAATTGGTATGTATTGAGGAGCTCTAGTGCTTTAGTAAAAATGTGTAGTTTATCTTCAGAGAACATGGTGTTACACAGCCAATAGGTATTCAGTTTAGGTTGTTTGGACAGAAACAGGATATACTTGTGTGTAGAATTTTGTCCTTTGTGTTTTACAGCCAGGTGCACACATCTGCTGTCCAGCCAGCTAATTAGGGGCATCTTGTATGATTAAAACATAAATAAAACTAATTACATATGAGGATTTGCCCCGTGATGTGGATTCTGATATGTTCTAACCAACAAGATGAATGAGTTCTAAGTTAAAGGTAGGGTGTGTGTTATCTAAATCTGCATTCGTTATTACAACTATGATTGTAATTGTGAAATTCTAGTGAGTGAAGAAATCAGTTAAGTATCATGGGAGAGGCAAGATTTCTTCGCATAAAGCTATAGGAAAAGCAAAACAACATAGTGACACTCTGCATTTTTGTTACTCAGAAAATTATCTGAAATGAAAATTACTAAATGGTCTGCAAATGGATCTGACTTAATTGTCTTTAAATACAAAGTATCAGGACAGTCACCCTGACTTGACTGAAATAATAAGTTAAATGTACCTTCAAGCTCTTACACTGCAGCAGAAATTCTGTGGTGTTGTAATCACTGCAGCCATTCTGTCTGAAAGACCACTCACAGGTGGTAATAGCAAGGATTCTGCAGTAAAACCAAGTGTGGATTTTCCATTTTATTTCACTTTATCTTAAAAAGATTTTGGATGGTAATTTCAACTAGGGAGTTGTTACAACACATTTTATGTCACTAGTCACATTTCTGTGTTAAATTTTGTGATGAAAAATCTGCATATACTTATGGCTAAACAGTATTCTGCTAGACTACCTAGATTGAATAACGGGAGTTTAATAGTTTGATTTCACAATAACAATTTCTCATGTTTCCAGATTGGTACATGAGTGTGTTCTTAGATGTAGCTCCTGTTTGAGCTGCCTGCACTGTAAAATTCATCTTGGTTTTTCTTGGCATAAGTGTACAATTCCTAAGACTCTTTTAACCACCATCTCCAGTGAGCACTTACCTTTTTATATTAAATGTGTCACACATTTAATAGTAAATGTGTTACAAGTTAATTGGTTGATAGCTCTTTTTTCTTAAAGACAAATTGTTATGTAGGAGAGTGTTTAATCATTTCAATTTTAGACGAAATCCTGGGTAGTAAAAATCAAGTGTGTTAATACAGTAACAAAGAAAAGCTTAGTTTTACATTGTGTAAGGCAACTCTACCACTTACTGGCAGTATACAATAATTCTGTTGGATGGAGGGGATTGTTAGGAAGGAAATGGATTAATGTGGCTTATAATAACACATAGAGGGTGGGAATTTAACTAGAATTTGAGACCCAACCTAGAAAATTAGCAAAGAACATTGACAGACCATGAAAGGCTCAGCCTTCAAGTATGGTAGAAAAACAGCAAAATGAGGAATGTTTGAGAAGGGCAACCTAGCATTTCAAAAGGAGCTATGAAAGAGTCTTCTGTATTGATGTTAGCTGCTAGTTACATATATATAATGCAATTCTATGAGAACTGCATTTAGATTGCAGGGTGTTAATACAGGCATGCTAGCTTTTCTTTTTTTTTTTTTTGGAAAGGCAGATTTATAGGGGCAAGGAGAAACAGAAGTATTTATCTGCTTGTTCATTTAAATTGCTCCCTCAGCTGGAGTTGAGGCTATCTGAAGCCAAGAGCCAGGAGCTTCCTCTGGGTCTCCCATATGGGTATGAGGGCCGAAGGATTTGAACCTTGCTTCACTGTTACCCAGGCTGGATGGGAAGTGGAGCAGATAGGACTAGAATTGACACACATATGGGATGCTGGCACTAGCAAGTGGAGGATTAGCCTGTGGAGTAACAGCACTTTACTCCAGACTTTTTGTTTATAAATGAGAATTGTGTCAGGCAAATTTTTGCTTCTGTAACCACCAATAACATGAAAAATCCTGGAGCAAAAATGGACTCTTACATTAATACATCTGAATGCTTGGATTCAGTTCCTGCTCCTGCAGAGTCCTCCAGCCTCCTTTTCATGCAGGGCCTGGGTAGCCATAGTGATGGCTAAAGTCATATAGTGCCTGCCACCCACATAGAAGACACTGATTGTGTTTCTATCTTAAGTCTATCCAGCTCTGATGCGAATATGTGGAGGGTGACACTGTAGGTTAGGCAGAGCAAAAGTGACTCCCAACACCCTGGTGAGGTCAAGCTGACACTCATATCCAGGAATGCTTGGAATGCTGAATCACCCTACTCCTGACTCTGCAAGGAAGATCAATACCCACCCTGAGGAATACACTGTTACAAGTCACAAGCATGCACATACCAAGAAGCTGTTATCTTCATTCCTCGCGCACAAGATGCATAAAGGCCTAGTGCTCTATACCTTGGGTGACCATGTTCCTCATGCAATTACCCCATGTGTGGATGTGGTTCAGGAGCTTTACAATCCATCATGCTCTCACCCCTCATAAAACCCTTTTGCCTAAAATACTCTTTCAACTGCCTCTTTTTTCGTAATTACATTTGATTATATAAGTTTCATAAGCTCTTGGATTCCCCCAGCCCCACCCTGTGACCTCCCCCCATGGTGGATTTCTCCACCTAGTTGCAGTATTACAGTTCAAATCCAATCCTCATTCTTTCATTGCAAGCATACACTTTGCATAGTGTCCAGTGTCTTATTGTCCAAATAAGTTCAACAATTTCTTGGGCAGATCATCTCTGGTCTGAAGGTAGAGCTGGCAGAATATCATCCCAACCAATTAAAAGCCACAACATAACATCAACTGTTTACAACCTTATGGAGTTAAATGACATGGTACTGAGTAACCAATATGTTAGAAAATGCAAGTTCTTAACCACATCCTGTGATTACTTCGTTGACATTTCAATTTTAGTTTATACACAGCTGGCTGCTATACACCCTAATATGGCTATAGGCTATTCAGCTATCTCATGCTTATTTTCATTTTTGTATTTAGTAGTTGATAGTGTTGAAGCATAATTTTTACTAAGTTTGGATTTTGGGATAGTCCATGTTGGCTTATAACTCTAACAAGGCATGTCAACACTAGAGGCGCAGAGCAGTTTTAGGAGGGGTGTGCAGAGAAATCTCCAATACCCTAATGAGGAGTAACTTATGTTCGTGTCCTGATAAGGTATATCTGAGTCCAGGCTAACCGTTTCCTCTCTGGTACTGAGCTTTCCTTGTTCTGTCTATCCAATCCAATTTTTTTTGGAAAGGGGGGCTTTGGATCGACCTTGATGGTCATTGCAGGAGAGGGTAGGAATCCAAAGTTGAAAGTAAGAACCAGAGAAAGCTCCTCTCTTGAATCCCGAAGGAAGTTTACTGTTCTTCTGTTTCTGCGGCCCACTCAGGGCTCCTGGCTGTTCTTCCGATGACATTGGCCCCTATGGGGTAGGATTTGGGCTTCTTCCATCCCATGTGGGAGATCCAAATGGGAGTGGATGACCTCAGAGTTCTCAGCCTCCAAAGGCACTCCAATTCTCTGTGGTCTCCTTGGCGGTTGGGATATTGTCCTTGGTGCCCGTGCTGGTAGTCCTTGTTGGCGATCCTGGCGTCTCCAGGGCTGGGATACAAGCCGCCTCCTGTCCCCCTGCTCCACTCTGGGACCCCCCTTGCTCTGTGCATATGACCTGTTAAGAGGTTGTCAGGGTCACTCTTGATTCCCCCTGTACGTCTTTAAAGTTTTGCTAATGTCTAGTGCTGATTGGAGTCTGTTGCTTATAAGTTACCTGTTATGTTATTGATAGGAAGACATGAAGTATGACCTCACACATTCTAAGGAGGTGGAAGATTTCTCTGCTCTCCCGCCCCATTACTGAGTAGCCTAGGGTCTTCAAAGTATATTAGGTTTTACAATTCTTTGATGTAGATCATAAGCAGTCTGGGAACTCCATATTTTCTTGCTCTACCTTTGTCTCCCTGCTAAATACATAAGTAAAACTAGGAAAATAAAATTTAGTTGTTTCCCCTATTTCATATTCTATTGCATCCTGATGGGAGCAAGAAGAGGAGACAACCTGTTATTGCACAAGTACAATTGTATCACTAATTATTGGTGATATCCATTTATCTCTCACAAACATTTCTGATACACAATTCTTGACCATTAGGATTATGTGAAGAAGCGACTTTCACACTACCTGCCAGAGTACATACCCCTCAAAAAGTGATGATATATATGTATATATTAATAGACAGGCAAGTGTAAAAGGAAGAAATGAGACTTTGGAATGGGATTGTTACGTGTGTCCGTATGAAACCTTCCTTGCCAACTCTTACTGCTGCACTCCACACAATTGTGCCATCTTTGTTTTCCACTATGAATGTCTAAAATATTCCTTTTCACTAGTTAATGTAAATAGAAAGACCAAGTGTCAGCTTATTTTGTCCAAGCTTCTGTGGATATCATGGTAACATAATTCTAAAGTATTACATATGGGGACAATTTTTACCTCTTGCCCAGTTAGTGTAATTGTAACCTCCCTGACCTGTACTTTCAAAAAGCACCTCCTGTTTTGTTCACTAAAGTTATATTCTGTACACCAAATGTATTAAGTGTGCAACTAAAAACAGCATGCTCTTTTTATGCTCTCTATATGCTGGTACAAGGAGGGAGATAGGCAGGTGTTGTACCATAGGCTTAAGTCAATACAAAATTCCATCATACGAAGTTGGCCTCTTTAATTCCTACAACATGAACCAATTCATTGGAGTTATGCCATTGCATTAAAAGGCCATGTTTTAGCAGCTAGAATTGAAGGAGCAAAATTGAGGAAATCAATTAACATATTCCAAACTCTGAATTTTAAAATCTTTCCTAAAATTACCTGATTGTGAAGTTGTGTTTTAACCTCAGAAAATAATTACAAGGCACTAAAGGTCAAATATATCTTCATGTGATCAACAAATCTGTTTTCCTTTATAGCAGAGTTTAAAACGTAAATGGTCTGTGAAATGCAGAGAAAATCTCACATAAACATAAACTCAAGGATTGCTGATATAATTGGTGTATTTTATTGGTTAGGGTTTTTTTCCTTGCTTCACAGTCATTTTTTTTAATCAAAATAAGATATTAAATAACCATATTATCACCTGTTTTTACTGTGCAGGTTAGAGGGAATTTTTCTCTCTCCTAATTTATCTCAGGATCCTCTTTCTTTGATTTCAGCCCCAAAGAATTGTTGTTGAATGCTGATGAGTCACTGGATAAAACCTCCAGCCAGAGGTGGCATGTATATGTGGTGATGGTTGCAGGGTGTGTGTGTGTGTGTGTGTGTTTTCCATTTGGGATAATTTGCTTCAGAAAGTTAGACACCTGTCTTACTGTTAGTCAGGAACCTCTGAGGTCAGTTCAAATTATTTCCCAAAGCAGTTCAGGATGTGTGTGTGACTACCTGACCAGGTGAATAGATAAACATTGCGGTCATTTCTCATGAGAGTAAATCACCTTGCTTGGATGGGGTTTGTAAAGAAAAGTGAATCAAATGCCTTACAATCTTTGTCTCCATGCATCCTGTAATGCCTTCATCTTCTGTGATGCAAATAGTAATTTATTTCTTAACAGCAGGTCAGCCAGGAGGATTTTGTTTCCTTCCAAGGTGTGGGAGCTGATTTAACTGGCCGTTATGCTTTTCTACAGGATTTTTATTTACCACAGTCACTTAATGAGTTATGTCAGAGGAGCTGCTGGTATGATCCTCTTGATATCGGGGCCCGTGAAGTAGAATTGTTAATGATGCACGCCTTGCTAGTTCCAGCGGAGAGCATTACAGAATATCACACCATGTAGTTCATGCCTAACTCATAATAAATGGAACAGTGCCACCTTTTGGTCATGACTAGGAATACAAATTAGGATCGCTAGGATTCGGTGAGATTTTCAACTATTTCTAACTGATTTGGGTGTCATGCAATGTACAAAAAATAACCAAATGATTTTCTTTCCCTTTTCCCTCCAAGATGGCAGCATTTTTATTTGCATTTTATGTAATGATGCTTCAGGAGAGATTGAGTTATGCCACATTCTAATTATGTTTTGCACAGGAATGAATTACATATGCATTAGGCAGATAATAAGAATACCGTGGTTACCCTTGTACATATGGCAACTTCTTTTATACAGTGACAATCAGAAGAAATATTTGGAAGGATTTTAAAAGAAGGAAGCTTTGTTGAGTCTTAGAATATTTACTTAGGATTTTGTGTTGGCATTAAATTTAATTTTAAAGACATTTGAATCAGATGTTTTATCCTTATCTAGCCTTTCTCATGAAAATATAAGATTAATTAACTGGAATATAATTAAAGCCATTCACACATTGAAATTCATTTTTTTTTTCTGTGCTCAGTTTTAAGCTCACAGAATTGGAAGATAATTTTCTCTCTGCACTGATTGCATAGTAACAAGTATCTATGCCGCATCAACATGTTGCTTTCATCACAACTGAACATACAGTAGTCTATCATGATCACCCAGTGTCATGCTTTACATAAGTATTCATTTAATGCTCTACATTCCATGGGTTAGCATAAATGTATAATTGAGCATTATTCATTATATATCCATTATACATATTTAAGTTTTTATATTTATTTCTAATGGGAAGTCAGATATACAGAGAGGAGAGATGGCAAGATCTTCCATCTTAGGATACACTCCCAAAGTGGTTACAATGCCTGGAGCTGAGCCAATCTGAAGCAGGAACCAAGAACCTCTTCTATATCTCAAAAGTGGGTGCAGGATCCCAAGGTTTTCAACCGTCCTTGACTGCTTTGCAAGGTCACTGACAGGGAGCTGGGTGGGAAGTGGGGCTGCCGGGACATGAACGGTCGCCCATATGGGATCCTGGTACATGCATGCGAGGACTTTAGCCACTAGGCTACCGTGCCAGACCCATGTATTTAATTCTCAAAGAGACAAACCACGAAACAGAGTGTTAGCATGAATATTATCAACAAAGTCAATTCCAAAGGATGCATTAATATCTCTGAATAAGCCACACAATCCCCAGTACTATTTACAAGTTAATCTAACGGTGAACGGTGCCTATAACATGCCAGCTCTGAATTCTAGGATTCTAAAAGAAGCAGAGAGAAGTTCACAGCATAGCTAATGGAAATAATTTTAAAAAAAATCAGTGCTATTATGAATGTATTCTTTCCTGCCGTTTTATGAGTTCAAGTTCCTGGTTTAGTCTCCTCTCTGCATCTTCATGACTGTGTCTTAAACAGCTCTTGTAAGAAGGCAGAAACTTTAAATGTATAACAGACCCACTGTTAAAATATGAGGGACTTTGCAGAAAGATAGGAGAAAGTGTAATTTCTTTTCTAAGCTTGCAACACTTCAGAAATCTTAAGTTTACAATCTGATAACAGAAATCTGTTTTCTGAAATGTTTCTAAAGAATGTTTAATAAATTGGAAGTTTCATCACCTTAATGCTGAATTATTGGGGATAATATATTTGAACATGAAGTGAAACTTCTCAGTTTTAAACAAGATTGAAAGCAAAACAGTAATGAGGTATTGGGAAACAATATCAGAAGGTTCATTTCCCAACTTGATGTAGTGAAGGATTATCTCTGAAGGTCATACAGATGTTTGGAGTCTGATGTCTTAATGTAATACTCCATAGGTTAGTAATGGAGATTTGATCTTGTAGTGGTGCATAGAAGCTAGAACAATTGGAATGTCTAAGTCACTGGGAGTGTGCCATCAGATGTTGTGAAGATGGTGATTTAAGTTCAAGTACACCATGGCTACATTTTGTCTCTGCTTCCTGGCTCACTATGATCATTCCATTGATCCCACAGTCATCAGGCTCCACAGTTGCCAGACTATAGCACTGTTTGATCCTAAACTGTGATGTACACTTGGAAATTTTAGTTAAGGTAACAAAACCAGGCTAATAATACACAAAGGACAATGCTTTTCAAAGTGAAGAGTGTGCCTGTGGATAGAGGGCTTACAAGTCTACTTCAATGGCTATTATTCAAATGTTATACCTGCCTCAGGCATTCTCTGGCATTACTACTTTGATCACTCATGATATGACCTGGCTTTCCCATGCAGAATTTACGTTTTGGTGGGATATTTTCAGCCAAAGTTTTAAAATGGGTAGAATGATGGTCTTTCGTCTTTGTCAATGCAACATGTTTCATGCTTTGGCTTAGCTGCTAGAACACAGAAAATTGGAGTTCCAACATTAGAAGCTGTGCATGTCATACGTAAGAACATTTTATCTCTAGATCCCCTCTTAAAGATTCATTTATCTATCAATCTATTTATTGAATGGTAGATTTTACAGAGAGACGTAGAGGGCTTCTGCCCACCAATACACTCCCGAGATGGCTGAAGCATCCAGAGCTGAGCTGATCCAAAGCTGGGAGCCAGAAGCTTCATCTTGGCCTCCCACGTACAGGGCCTGGACACCTTGGGCCATACTCTGCTGCTATTCCAGGTCATAGGCAAAGAGCAACAACATAAGTGGAGCAGCCAGGACGTGAATCAACACATGTATGGAATGTAGGTATTTATAGGTCTAGGATTAGTCTGCTGTACCACTGTCCTGACCCCTCTAGATCCCTTTGCTCATCTCCATTAATTAGCTTCAATTGTCATGGATTATATTGAACTTTATTTTGGTAAGGTCTTGATCATTTTGGACTGCCATAGAAATTTCCATAAATTTTATCTAACCCTAATTACCTACCAAGGTTCCTGTCTTGAAATGTCATCACCTTGGAAGTTTGGATTTCAAGTACATGATTCTTCAGGGATACAAATCCTACATCCATTGCAGATTACCTCAAATTCATTTTTATTTTTTTTATTGAAACAGCAGATACATAAAGTCAAGAGAAAGATCTTCTGTCTGCTGATTCAATGCCCAAGTGGCCACAATGGCCAGACCTGAGCTGATCCAAAAGTCAGGATCCAGGAGCTTCTTCTGGGCCTCCAACATGGATACAGGGTCCCAAGGCCATGGGGTATCCTCTACTGCTTTTGTAGGCCACACAAGCAGGGTACTGGATGGGAAGTGGAGCAGCCAGGATACGAACCAATGTCTGTATGTGGTGCCAGCATGGGCAAGGAGAGGATTTACCCACTAGGATACTGCGCTGGGCCTACTTCCCTAAATTTTTTAGGAAACAAATGCTGCTGATATGTATATACAAGTGTACTTCTAAAATTCTGGGAATACAGAATTAAAGGGTAAATTTACTTTGGTGTTGAAAGGGGTTTTCTAATACATATTTTCCATTAATGTTTTGAAGATGCCTCATATGCATAGGTTTCATTTTTTAAATCAAAATAACTGATTCTGATGTTCTGAGAGCTTTATGAAATTCCTTTGTAGAGCATTGTGGGATGATATTTAGGGATTAGTGCCATGGTATAGTAATTTAAGCCCATATGAGTCCCAGCTGCTCTGCTTCCACTGCGGTTCCCTGCTAATACGCCTACAAAGTAGAAGATGGCATAGATCCTTGGGCTCCTGCAGTTACTTAGGAAAGCTGGAAGAAGCTCCAAGCTTCTGGCTTTGCACAAGCCCAGCTCCGGCTATTGCAGCCATTTGGGGAGTGAACCAGGAGATGTAAAAAGTTTACCTTCTGAAATGCAAGGAACAAGATATTGAACCTTTGGACACTATGCTTTTCTTATTCTTTTGCAGCCATGGATTTTGCCAGCTTTGCAGAGATTTTCTGAAGCATCACATTTTTGCCCACTAGCAGCTCATTGTGGAGGTTCAGTGACTCCAGGTCTGTGACTGACCTGGCCTTGTGCTGACTACAACTTGCCTGCCTTCTTGAAGTATGGCAGGCGGAGTTTTGAAATGTGCTCCATTTATGATTTTTTTTTAAATTCTTAACAAACATATCAAGAACTGGAAGGAAAGCTGTTAGTGGATGAGGTGTGTAACAAACTGAGGCTACATTTTTTTTTTTTTTTTGCTTTTGTAAAAGAATCAAAAAGAGCAAGTACAAAATAACCAATTTATGAGTTACCCATCGATAGTACTGAGGTTTCCTGTATTTTCCTTCTGAATTATTCGTCAACATTTTTGTTTGAGATGTGGTTGTAAAGTTTGCTTTAATTGCCCTTAGAGGAATAACACTGATTTAATCATCACTGGATTATGAAACATACCATTGCTCATTGCTTGCAAATTATCTAGAAGTGCACCACATGTGAGTTTTTCAAATCAAGGTTCATGTGGATTAAATTCCTTGGGTGAGTTTATGTAGAAGGAGACAGGGAACTTTTGCTGCTGGCTATCAATTCAACCTTTTTAGTTTTGTCTAAGGTTAGAACTGTTCTGTATCTCTCAGTAAATCATCAATGAAGTGTTCACTGTTGGAAACTGTAAACAGAAGAACAGCAGGGAAACCATATGTTGTGGCAGTCCTGTGCTATATACTCACATGACCTTAGAGTTGTCAGATTTTTTTTCCTACAGTATACTGAGATATGTATGGTGTAAAGAAATTAGGTTACTTCTAATGTGCATTTATGTAGCAAGATCACATGATGTTTAGTAATTTTTAATCCAATTATTGTGTATAGCCGGTATTTTAATAGTCAAAAAGCTATACACTAACAGGTAAGACCCCAACCCTAATTCCCATGATTTTTGTTCTGTTTCCTGGAGACAACAAATACTACCAAATTAGTGGGGGTTCTTCCAGAGTCACTTTGTGGATATGCAATTGTGTCCATGTTTGCTTGTCTTCAAATGTTCTCATGATAGTAGGGGAACCTTCTACATCCTTTTCTGTATCCTCATTTTTAAATTAATTAAATAGCGCTTTCTATTCTGTTAAATTTTGCTTTGATTTGAAAGGCTGAGAGGCAGATGGAGGGTTTCCTGTTGCTGGTTTACTTTCCACATGCTCATAAGCACTGGATCTAGGTCAGAAAGTAGCCACAAGCATAGGATCTCATGTATATTTCCCGCCTCAGTAGCTGGGACCCAAGGTCCTGCTCCCTACCAGACTGGGATTTAGAATGAAGCTGGATCAGAAGCCAAGAAATCAGGACTTAAGCTTTCTGGGATGCCTACATCTGGTAGAACAGATACCTAACCATTGTACCAATTGGCTTGCTCAGCTGAGATTTCTATTCCTACTGGCAGCAGCATTATTGTTCATTTATGGAGGTAACATAATTTCTATAACCCATCACTTACTAAGGGACATTTTGCTTTATATCCAGTATTTCTGTATTGTAATGCAATTTATAATAAGTATTTTTCTCATTTCTTTGTGTACAAATGCAAGACTATCTCTAGATAAATTCCTGGAAGCATTGGTTCAAAGGTTATGCACATTTAAAATTACAGTAGATATGTCAACAATTATAGTACTGGAATTTTTAAAGATTTTATTTATGTATTTTATTGGAAAGGCAGATTTACATGGAGAAGGAGAAACAGCAAGAAAGATCTTCCATCTGCTGTTTCAGTCCCCAAGTGTCCATAATGGCCAGAGCTGAATTGATCCAAAGCCAGGAACTTCTTCTGGCCTCCCATGCAGATGCAGGATCCCAAGGCTTTGGGGGCATCCAACTGTCTTCCTAAACCACTTGTGGAGCAGCCGGAACACAAACCAGTGCCCATATATGATCTTGGTGCTTGCAAGGCAAGCACTCTGGCAAATAGGCTATCACAATGAGGCCCTATAGTACTGAATATTGTGGTAGATATCTAGCACTGAAATATAACTAAAATTTAATTGAAATGCAGAGAATCAGAGGAAGATGGAGACACATTGAAATTATCTACGTTAATCTGTTTGTTCACTGCACAAATGCCCACAACAACCATAGTTGGGATAGGCAGAAGCCAGATGCTAGATGCTATGTGTGTTTCAAATGGATAACAGTGACCCAAGTACTGGGCCATTACATTGCTCTTCCTGGCATACACTGTTGCAAGCAGCTAGAATCAGAGCTGAGCCTTGAAACCATGCACCCCTATAGGGGGCTGTAGGCATCCCAATTGCAAACTTAATTACTGCATCAAATACTCTACATTATTAAGAAAATATGAATTGAATATATACTGTATTCAACTCACCAAGAGCTACACTGAAAATGGTTTTCTTTATTAAATTCTCTTACGGAGTGCATATGATTGACATGGAGGGCAGCTGACAGTTGTTATCATTTGTTCATATTCTGGTCCAGGGTTTGCTAAAAGATAGATCTGATGTCCTGTATTGGTCCTGTTTTGCATTTTTCCCCCAGTGTTAGTGTGGTTGCATTAATTAGCCTTGAAGTCAGAAGTATTCAGAAAATCCCTGGGAGCATATTCAAAATTGTACTATACTCACAGCAGGCTATGCCAATAGAGCATTGGCAATGAAAAGCAATTGTAATCTCCTGATAGAAGGTATGATTCTTAATCTGAAGTTTTGTATTCATTTGCTATCACTGTTGACTGCCTAGGGTGTTTAACAACTTCCACATTTGTCAATTATTGACATTTACTTCAGCATCACCAATTGATGTTCCTTGTGCAAGCTAATGTGTTGTCCACATTGTTTTCAGTCAGTGCAGATGCTTCCAGTCAACAGTAATAAAGTAATCCCTATACTCAATTATACAACGAAACAATTAGCACCAGTCTGTGTACTCAATTAATTGTGAGTTGGTTGCTGGCACTACTCAGAAGTTGAGAATGATAATTACGGCAGTAGCATATTTCAGCTAGTAATACAACAGGCAAGATAAGTAAGGCATTTGTTGAGAGCAGCTGGTTCTTTGGATGGACATAAAACCAGATGGAGTAGTTCTGAGTGACTGAGCATTAGTAAGGTTATGTAGGTTTTTGGTGTACAGTCATTTCTGCTTTGGGAAGCTTTTAGTCGCTCATTACCAGTTAACTTGGAATAAGAAACTAGAACAGAAAGAAGAGACTGAGTGAAAACAAGTATATATTTTTTAAAACCTAAATGAAAGTCTTGAGGTTATTTTGGTTCCCTGGTTTGCAGAAAATATAAACAAAAATGATTAAAATCAGTTTGTATGAATTTATGTAGTATTTTATTGTATCAGTGATAGACCACATAGACTTGTTTATAAAGTACAGTGAAAACTGAACTAAAACTTGAGAAATGTGTACTCTGAAGTAGCAAAACGTAACTGAAAAATATAAAGATGATGTAGCCTGGTGACCCTTCTAACTCGGATTGATACATATTCCATTTTTTGATGGTTTCTTTGGGATAGAATGCTACTGAGATGGCTGAGAAAGCTTGTGGCTGTCAAAGAGTAGATGTCTGATAACCACTAAAGACCTCAGATTTTATACATAAACACACACAAATATATATATATATATTTGTTTGAGAAAACAAATCGCTATAGTGATTTTGAATTTTGCTTGTCAAATTCTCTATTGAGAGTTTTGAGACATTTGCTAAATGTATTGATTTGTTTGCATTTATTAATGACTGAACAGTTTGTAAGTCAAGTTGATGTTAGTAGTATTAGGTTGCCAAAGGATGTTCTTAATTCATAAGAAAATTTACACAGCTACTTTTTAAACAACTAACTTACCGTGCAATTCAATGCTTGGTGGTGTCCCATTATAGTATTTAAAACAATGTTGTTAAAATTCATGACCTTAAAATTGGCTGTTGGGTAGTCTGGTTTTTAAAAGAACAAAACAAACAAAAACAAGTCACGGGCCCGGCCGCGTGGCCTAGCGGCTAAGGTCCTCGCCTTGAAAGCTCCGGGATCCCATATGGGCGCCGGTTCTAATCCCGGCAGCTCCACTTCCCATCCAGCTCCCTGCTTGTGGCCTGGGAAAGCAGTTGAGGACGGCCCAATGCATTGGGACCCTGCACCCGCGTGGGAGACCTGGAAGAGGTTCATGGTTCCCTGCTTCGGATTGGCGCGCACCGGCCCGTTGCGGCTCACTTGGGGAGTGAATCATCGGATGGAAGATCTTCCTCTTTGTCTCTCCTCCTCTCTGTATATCTGACTTTGTAATAAAAATAAATATTTTAAAAAAAAAACTTCAAAAAAAAAAAAACCAAGTCACAAAACCACCAAAGATAGAAAAACAAACAAAAAAATACCACTTAGCCAAAGCCTATGCAAGCAAGTTTCCATCTCTGATTTCATGAGGTACTTTTGAAATAAATTTTAATTGGCTAAAAGCCATGTAAGGTATAGTTTTTCAGAGGGCTAAATTTACTGTTAACATCTTCCTTCCCTCTTCATTGTGTTGTAGCTTGATAAATCTAGAAATTACCACATTCACTTAAATTTCTTATTGTCTCATAATTGCTTTTTTCATATGCCTAATATGCGGTATCAGTATTGAAGACAATTTGTGAAAAAAATTTCATTTGTTTAGTTACACAAGTTCTGTAATTCTCAAGTCTCTGTAAAATGAAATGGTAAAACTTGTTTGTCTTTGCTCATTTTTGAAATGAGTTGTTGCCTGAATTCCCTCATCTACCTTTCCCATTTTGTATCAAGTGTATTTATATAGAAGGTGCTTCTCCCACACCCCATTCTGCTATTTTTCTTGACAGTATTTATAAAGTTGTATTTCTTGCACTTTGTTCAGATATGGACAAATGGAGTGTATGTTTATGCCTGACACCAACATTCCATATGGGTACTCTGGTTCCAGTATCAAATTCTCCAGTTCTTATCCAAATCCCAGCAAAGGTACCTAAGATTGCATTGGAAGACTGCACAAATAATTTGGTCCTTGCCACCAGTGTGTGAGACCTAGATGCAGTTTCTGACTTCTAACTTAGTATCATGTCCTGGTTGCTGTGGTCTTTTGGGGAGTGACCCAGCATATGGAATATTTCTAATCTGTCTTCTAAAATAAATAAAATACATAGTTATAAACACCAAACTTGATCATTGTGTGTCAATATACTAAAAAAAATTTCTTGAAAAAAATAGAGAAAAATCCACATTTTTTTCCTGCAGGATTGGCAATGAATTCTGGTGTATGTGTAAATATTTAATCTGAACTTAAGAGATTCCTCATGTACATAATTTGATTATTGAAATATTTCAGAGCATTCACTGCTTATTAAAAATTTGTATCGGAATTTCACGAAGTTTACTTTTCCCAAATGAGAACTTCTGTTTTTGACTCTGCTTCCATATTCAATACAACTGAATATAATTTAGAAGATTCTAGTCAGAAAACTTCAGTATTTCTGTGATCATATTGTCTTCTGCCTATTACTTATTAGTGAAACAGCAACACATGGTCTTTTAACTATGTGCAAAGAAAAATTCAATGAGTTTCTAGTTTTGTGCCAAGATCATACTGTTTCTTGTGATTTCTAGGTTGACAGTCAGCTTTGTCATTTGGCTGTTCTCCAAGTATCTTTTCATAGACACTGCTTTACATGAAAAGGAAAGGATATCATTATACCACATAAATATGTGATGGGAATTGCCCCAAGAAACATTGTTGGAGATGTTAAGTGGCATTTGATTTTGACTGCTTACTGCCTTCATTAAAAAGTGAGAAATTCAATTGTTCTAAAACTATTAACTATCAAATGTCAAAGTCTTCCAAAATTTCTTGGAAAATTCATACTAAGAAAAACTAAGGCATGATTTTCAAAAATTTACTGCAAAAATACCTTAATTCAACTTGCAAGTCCAAGAACTTTTTAAAGTATCCTCATATATTCAATAGGCTATGTGCATATTATCTGTAAGAAACAATGAGTTATGAACATTCCTCTTTAAACCAGTTTAAGAAGACACTATCATTATCTTTGATCTGTGCACATGTCCTATCACTGAGGTAGTCTCAACCTGAGTTTTTATCATTCTATTGAGTTTCTTCACATTTTTACCACATGCATTTATATTATGAAATCAACTTTTTATTATTGCCCAGTTTAATTTTTACATTAGTTGAATCCTACTGGAGACATTTTCTGAGTTTTTCCTTTTGTGCTTTATTTTTAAGATTTCTGGAATCATGTTTTTAAATTAGGGTAAAATTCATTATTACTACAGGTTGTGTCGATACTCAGCAACTTTGGAATATAAATGATCTATATATGGATAGTTGAGTTATTTTCAGTTTTTTCTCTTGCTGTTAACATTTGGTCCATGAAGATTCTCAAAACTATCTCTTGGTGAAAATTTTTAAAAGATTTTTACCTTGAGTACATACCTGCAAGTACAATTCTTACAATATATATATACTGTATGCTACTTCATTCAACTTTGTTACCAGATAATACCATTTCCTTATCAAAAATTGTTGCATGTTTTTGCTCTAGTTTCACATATTTTATTGAACTACATACTGCCAAATCAATTTAAAAATATACTCAAATTGGGTACATTTCTTTTTCAAAAATATGTGTGAAAGATGGGGAACAATGGAAGCTATGAGAACAGATTTTAATCAGTAACACACTTGTGGATCAGTGAAAATCTTCACCATGAACCATGTGGAAGTCAATGTGTGCAGAAGTTACCTGGTCTTTTAAAGTAAAATGTGGGGAGGGAGGTTATGATCAGATCATTAGAGTTAGGGAATTGGTATGTTACAAAAATGTGGGAAGTTTGGAATAGGAGGCTGGCATGGTACATGTGAAATGCATCTGGATTTAGTAACTAGAGCTTATCCAAGTCAGGCTCCTACCCTTCCACACAGTTTGGGAAACAGTGGCTTGATTTTCCCGTGTTCATTGAAAAAGTCAAGTTATTTGGGCAAACTGGAGTTTTCCAAGACAGGCATGTTAAGAAGGTTCTAGGGTCACCATGAGAATATAGTCTTTAACTATTAGAAACTCTGTTAGTCTTGAAGTCTTATCAGGCCAAAATTGCCCAATTGAGGAAGGACTAACAGTAGCCAGGCCAGGGTTTGGTGGAGAGAAACCTATAAGGGAGCATCACCCCCAATATCCTAAGAATTTCCTGGTAGGATCCATGTCTTAATCACGTTTGCATGAGCATTACATTTTCCCTAGAAATGAGATTTATCTTCCATATGCTTTCTAGGCAATGGTACTTACATGAACTAAATGACTAGTCTAGATTTGTGTCCCGTTTGTCAGTTTTTTTGTTTGTTTTTGCTATACTCAATACAAATTACTTGTCATTCTGAGAATATCTTCTATGTTTATGATTTGTAATTTCATTTTGTGAGAATGAACAAAGGTTTTAAATTTAAGCATACTGATTTGGTATTTTTTAATTCTGTGTTTTGAAACTATTCTTAAAATATTGTTAAATTCTTGAGTTTCCTAACGATAGTTCCCCAGAGAGAGATAGAGGTGGAATTGATCTGACCTTGTATTAAATCTTGCCAGGCTGATTATCATTGTTCATCTGCACATTTCTTCTTTGCTGTCCTTTAAAGTTTATATCCATTTAGAAAGCAAATTCACCAACTTATGGGTAATTACAACCTAAAGATCAGAGCAGCAGCTTGAAAGCCCTTGGTGACAATATCAGATTGACTTGTGGAATGTCTTTAAATATACCTATGTCCAAGTCCCAGTTCTGTCAATTATATTTTTAATTTTATTTTCAGCATCGCTTACATTGTTGACATGGATGCATGCCCATGTAGGCATATGACTAGGGTGATGAGGGTAGGTTGGATGAATGTTTCAATTCTTTGTTTTATTCCTCCTGTGTCTGCATGAGGGGAAGGGGATGGGGATACTGCTTGTTGTCAAACAAGCATCCAGACCCAGGAATGGGACATTGTTCTTTTAATATCCGTGTTCTTATCAGACATCTCTTTCTACATCAGTTTTATTTCTTGCTTTTATTCGTTATTCCCCATCTCTTCATTTTTTTCTGCTGACTAGGGTTTCTTGATGGATAATATTTTAGAAAGTAGTCTTGATTCTGATGTTAAAGAATAATTTTAGTATTTTACCAAGGAATACTTAGATTGTTGAAGGAATTATCTTCAGTACCCCATGATAAAGTACAGAGCTTATAGTTTTGCTTGCTGAATTTTTCCTTAAATACATATTGAATTGTATCAAGCACCATTTTTCAACACCTCTTCAACTGATGGTTTTGCCCTTTGTAGCATTATTGTGGTGAGTTATCATATAGGAGAGTATTGTTTTTGCTGCATCTCATATTTCAGTCCCCCCATTTTTTCTTCCACTGCTTGCAATGGGCAGTCAAATAACCAATTTTATGTAAGATAACTTTAGACCTGTCACTTCAAATACATTTCTTATGTCCAATTTTCTGATTGCTTTTTAAAAGCCATGGTGGCGAATGCTTTGGCTACCTGCGTGAAAGTTGTAAACTGACTGGAAGGGAGAAATTTAATCATGTATGGAGAAACCCAATGAAGTAAAATACATCATTTCTGTTCAGATTGGATAGTTTTGGAGTTTGCTCTTTGTAGCTTCACAGATGATGCTGCAATAAATTGCTCATAGTTAATGATTGTATTGTTTTCTCCATTGCATTGATTTCTGTCTTTCCAGTTTTCATTTTTCCCAAATAATTGCTTTCAGATAAGTCCTTGTGTGTGGGTACAGGGTAGAGTGGTAAAAGCAAGTTAACTATAACAACCACCTTTGTGCTGCAGTGGACTAATCATGATGCAAACATTTCGTGAGCAGCATTTTGAGCCTGAGTGGCAGCATTTTTGATCCAGCTGCATGCTAAAGCACCTGAGAAAGCAAAAGAAAATGCTTCATGTACTTCTGCCTCTGCAACCCATGTGGGAGACCCAAGTGGAGTTCCTGTGCCCTGTCTTTCTCCTGGCGCAGCTCTGGATGTTGAAGTACTCTGGGGAGTAAAACAGTAAACAAAAAGTGTTATTGTTTGCCCATCTTTTTTTTCTCTGTATTACTCTACCTTTCAAGTAAAAAATCTTGAAAAATAAAATATACTTTCTTGATTGCTTAATCCATGTTGTGCTCCAGGTTATAGTCGATATAGTCAAGGAGTCAAATGTTTTGTACCGTTTTTATTTATAGATAATTTGCTTTATTTTTATACCAATTTCATGAGCCATATTGGCCCATGAATTTCTTTTTATTTGCAAAACGCTGATATGTTTATACTAGTTTCAGTAAAACTGAAAATATTTATTGTATTTTGGACAAGTTCACAAAACATTGAAATGGTTTATTTTCTCATTGTTTGGTACATGTAACAGATACAGCCTTCTGGTCCTAAAGTTTACTTTGTGAGAAAATGGATAGCTTTATTTCTTAAACGTTTGAGGATTTTATTTGCGAGATATTTCTGTTAAGTCCTTTTTTATCTAAATTTTAAATTTGAGAGTAAACTAAACCTCTCATTTTTTTTTTACTTCCATTAGTGTTCATGACATTGTATTTTATTTCCTTTTTTATTTGTAAGTTTCTGACCAGTGCTTTTAGACTTGCAAAGCTGCGATTTTTCTAGTTCCTTATTCAACTTATGCGTTCTAGTTGCGTTTTTGCTCTTGTACTTGTCCTTTAAATTTTCTGTGTTCTTATACCTTAAACCAAATGATAACCCCATGAATTTTTAGCCTTTCTTCTAAATGTAACCATTAGAGAAAATGAATGTCCTTCTAAATTCTGCTTTGTTGATACTGTTATTTATTGATGCACAGCAAGCTATTCCAGTACTTTATTATGGATTTTATTTCATGGTTCTGTTCATCATGCAGCATGGTAGTGCTAGCATGGCTCTGTGGTTTCAGGCTCAGAGAACTCATACAAGAATATGGAGACCAAATGCCTAAATGGACACTCCCTTCATTGTTCACTCTCCCCTTCCATTGTTCTCCACTCTGCATACTTTCTCTTTGTGCTTTGCATATCACAGCATCCCTGTAACAGAACTGAACATCTTACATGGTGCTGAAGCAACTCATTGTGTTGAAGTAGAAACTACCAGTTCTGCTGAAAATCAGACATCAGTATGATATGGTGACTCTTTCTTCCTGTGCTGTGACCAAAAGATTCTTAGTCCATCATAAACTTAGGACTTGAAAGGGACCCATTATCTTATGGATGTCAATACAGTTGAATGCAAATTCAATCTTAGAATATCGGCACTCCAAGATACTAATTTGCCATAATTTTAACTTATGTATTTTTTCTGTACTGAAGTGTGTATGCAGAAGTATGTTGATTTCCAAATTATTTGTGGATATATCTTCATGATTTAATCACATTATTAGCAAATTTGTCTAGCATCCCTTATAGAGCGCTGAATTTTAAAGATTTATTTTTATTTTTTAATTTTTATTAAAAAGTCAGCTACACAGGAGGAGAGACAAAGATGAGAACTGTTTGATTCAGTCCCCAAGTGGCTGAAACAGCCAGAGCTGATCTGATCTGAAGCCAGGAGCCAGGAACTTCTTTCCAGTTCTCCCACGTGGCTGTAGGCTCCCAAGGCTTTGGACCGTCCTTGACTGCTTTCCCAGGCCACAAGTAGGAAGCTGGTTGGGAAGCAGGGCCGCTGAGATTAGAACCAATACCCATGTGCAATCCTGGTGTGTGTGTGTGCAAGTCGAGGATTTTGACCACTAGGATACTGTGCTGGACCCAAGAGCTGAGTTTTAACATTGTTAATTTCACTATTCAAGTAATCTAAATTCAAACATCATTGTTTGATTCATAAGAAGCAATAAAGAAGTTGGCCACATGTCCCAAATATAATTGTGGATTTTTAAATCCTATATTTTATATTCAAACATATATCTAAATCATATATATATGATTATTTGAAAGGCAGATAGGGCTGAGTAGAGATCTTCCATATGCTGATTTCCCTCCCATTTATGCAAACTGCTGGATATGGGGTAGGTGGAAACAGGTATCTGAAACTCTAGGTCTCCACGAAGATGACAATAAATCAAATATTTTAGCCTTCATCACCTTTTTACTACAGTTGTACATAATCGAGAAACTGAAATTGGAAATTAACCTGGAACTTGTTCCCAGGAATTTTGGTATTTTATGCAGGCATCTCAAGTTGTGTACTAACTGTTGAATTCAGATACAAGTCCCCAAATTACTTCGTGTTTAAAGAGAAAAGATTTTATGAGTTCTGTAAGTACCGTTCCAAGAAGATAGACATTTTATGCTCCCTTCCTTCCCTTAATATCCCTCTCTTCCATCTCCAACAGTATTTGCACACAAAACGACATTTCCAGTGGATCATAAACAACTAAATTATTCTCCTTTTTCCTTTACGTGATTTCGATATATACATAATTGGAATTAATGTCTTCATGGAGAATTGGTGTTTTCTTATGTAGTTGCCCTCTTTGTTACTGTATGATATGGAATAAAATATTTGATACCAATGTAGCTAAACTTGTTTTATTTTAAATGAAGTGTTTTCCCTTGTAATTTTATTTTCTATCCCCCATGGTTTATATTTGTAGGCATTCTATAACTAGGTGGACCAAAATATTTGACCTTTTCCTTATATGCCCTCAGAAGTATTCGAGTATTTGGATTTAACTCTACCATCTTATATTTTTTGCTTTCTATTTTGCTACCTTTCCTATATTTTTCCCCTTCTCTCTAATATTTTAGGATATGTATTCTCTTATCCTTTTGCTCTTATTCCTTCAGTGATTATCACAGGAAATTAAACATTGTTATTCAGTTTTAAATGCTTAAATTTTCCAGTGTTTTGGCTCATAACTAAATCATCTTGCACGAACTGGGATCCCATATGGGCTCCAGTTCATGTCCTGGCTGCCCCACTTCCCTTCCAGTTCTCTGCTTATGACCTGAAAGCAATAGAGGTGGTAGACCCAGAAGAAGCTCCTGACTCCTGGTTTTGGATTAGCTCAGCTCCAGCCATTGCTTCCATTAGAGGAGTGAACCACTGGATGGAAGATCTTTGTTTCTCCTCCATAAATCTGATCTACAGTCCAATAAAAATAATCTAAAAAATTCTATGGACTGGGCGCAGTGCTTAGTTGCAAAAGTCCCTACCTTGCACACAGCAATACCATTTGGGCTAGGTTCCTGTCCAGGTGGCCCCAGTTCCCAACCAGCTTCCTGCTTGTGGCATGGAAAAGCACTTAAGGACTGCCCCAAAGCCTTGAGGCCCTGCAACCGCACGGAAAACCTGGAGAAGGCTCTGGGCTCCTAGCTTCGAATTGGCTCAGCTCTGGCTGTTGCAGCTGCTTGGGGGGAGTGAAACAACTGACGGATTATCTTCTGTGTGTTTCCTATCTGTATATCTGGATTTCCAATAAAATTAAATCTTTTAAAAGTAAGTGTCTTAAATTCATCATTCATTATAAGAATCTTAAAGTACAGAAATATTTTTAAATGCTGTATTACAGCTTCAGGAGATTGTTTTAATAGTCAGTATTTATCACTTTCCTGATTCTATCCAGAAGGATAATTTTCCTTCTAATTCAAGTGGTCCCTTTGGCATTTGTTTTATGAATAGTATGCTTGCATAAATGTCACTAAGTTTATGCTAAACTGTATTTATTGTGTCTTCATTTAAAAAAAATATCCTGGATAGATTTCTAGGTTCACACTTTTTTTTAACACATATAATGTAAATATCCACTGTCTTGTGATATCTCCTTTTTAAAATGAATACTTAGCTTACCAAAATTTCTGCATCTGATTTACCTTTTTTGTCCTTAACATTTTCTCTTTGTGGTGTTCCTCATTGGAACCATAATGTATGTACAAATGGGTTTAATTTTATGTACACTCCTTGGGATGTATGTTAAACTTGCGGATTATTTTTGTTGGAAAGTCAGATACACAGAGGGAAAGAGATAGATCTTCTGTCCAATGATTCACGCCCTAATATGTTGTAATGGCTAGACCTAAGCTGATCTGTATTCCATAGCTTCTGTCTCCTCAGCATTTTTCATACTTGTCATCTGTGAGGTGTACCAATAACTTCATTAGATCTATGCAGCTTTTATGCTATTTTATCTCACCTATTGTGACTTTAGATACACAATTGCCATATGCTGTAATTCTGTTTATTTCTTTTCTGTATGATTATTTTTAACTTTAAAACCTATATAATGTGAACAAATGTCTATTGCATGATAGAAAATCAGGAACATAGTGATACATCCTGCCTTAAAATTCCTCTTGCCTGCATTCTGCACCACACTCCCACTCATTTTTTTCCCGTAATTTTCACAATGGCATCTTTTCATATGACCCAGTGGTACTACTTCTGAATATAACACAAAAGACCTGAACATATTGTACCAGCAAGATATTTGTAGTATGCACTGCAGTACTGTACTGTTCACAATTGCCAATATGTTGAATTGAAAAAGGAGTTCAACTATCACATGAATGGAATAAAAAAAAATTATACGTACAGGGTGGACTTTTATTCAGCCACAGGATGAATGAAATTCTGCCATTTTCCGCAAAGTGATTGGAATTGAAGGTATAAATATCTCAATGTGAGCATAGATTGTTGGTTAATAGATGATGGGGTGAGTGGAAAAGTTTTTTCCTTAATGGTGGACATGAGTGTCATGTGTTAGCTTTGTTAAATATATTAACATGAGATGCTATATGAGGATAAGGATAAGGATGCACATGAGATTACTTTGTACTATCTCAACTTTTTTTGTTCCGTAAATTTGCATCTATATTAAAAAGTTGTTTAAAAACATTAGTTTGCATTAGCCTCACAGTACATTCACCTCAGCAAAAATCCATCCCCTTTATGAAGGGTAGTCTTCTGGTAAATGTTATCAATTTTGAACATTCAGATACCTCAGTGTTGTGCTGATTCAAACAATAACTTGCTGTTATACTGTATATTGCGAGCTGTGGAAAAAAAAAGGCTCCAGAATACTTCCTAATTTTTTTGAATAAAATATCTGAATTCCTTTCTGTAATCATACCATTCTTGTGAAAACTGCATTATTCATTTTTTTTTTTTTGTTCCACTGACATTCTTTCTGCACCATTAAAATCTTTTATCCCTGCTTCATCCTGTTTCTCTGTCACTTTTCTGTTGATATTTCTAAACCATTCCTTTTTTATTCGTGTGGTTGAAAATCAGAGGTGTTAGGGGTGTGTGTGTGTGTGTGTGTGTGTGTGTGTGATAAAGAGCATGCTAAGTGTTTATACTAAGAATTGTTTCATCTCGCTACCCAGAGTCCTCTGATCTTTCCATCATTCCCACCCACTTTTTTTTTTTAAGATTTTATTGTTATTGGAAAGCCGGATATACAGAGAGGAGGAGAGACAGAGAGGAAGATCTTCCATCCGATGTTTCACTCCCCAAATGAGCCGCAATGGGCCGGTGCGCCAATCCGATGCCGGGACCAGGAACCTCTTCCAGGTCTCCCACGTGAGTGCAGGGTCCCAAAGCTTTGGGCTGTCCTCAACTGCTTTCCCAGGCCACAAGCAGGGAGCTGGATGGGAAGTGGAGCTGCCGGGATTAGAACCGGTGACCATATGGGATCCCGGAGCTTTGAAGGCGAGGACTTTAGCCGCTAGGCTATGTCGCCGGGCCCCCCAACCACTTTCACTCCAGGAATGTGGAAGGAAATAAATTATGATCTAGACTGAGAATGGAGACTTAGTTAACATTAGTTTTGCCTTTGCAGTAATAACAAAAAATATCATACCTCCTAGTGGATAAAAACTTTATTAAATTCATTCTAATCGTCCAAATATGCTTCAGACACAGTGAAATAGAAACAAGAACACATCCAGCTGTACTACAATGGTCATTTGGAACCAAATTTGTATTACTCTAGATATTCCAAATGTTATTCAAACACATCTGGATGTGAAGTTATACTAGGAGAAAAAAGATACTATTTTAATTATAGACCAAAAATGCTTTAAACCATAAATAATGCGTTGTTTTTAACCCTCCAAATTTAGATATGTCAGATTATTTCTTCAATTAACTTAATAATCACCTGTTCTAGTTAAATACAATTAGTATTAACATGTTTTTCTAGGGTAGCTTTGTCTCCTATTGGACTGACTTTTTAATCGTGTAAATTTTACATGATTCCCTCAGTGTGATACATACAAAGAATCTTTGAAAATGATTGAAGCAAAATATTTCAAATAGGTTCAACAAATTAATTGGAACATTATGGTAGTGACCTCTAGGATTTAACCTTTCTTTAGATGGCTAAGAAGCCTGCCAATGTCCTTTTATTAACCTTTCAGCAATGTTTCTCTTTGCATGTCATGCTTACTTAGATTGGAAGTTCTTAACGCTATTCTGTAGAAAAATAATTCCTTAAAGTTTAATCTTATAACCTGAAAGAACACCATGACAAAATATTAAGAGATACTTGGCTAGCAAGTAAATATGTGTTTCATTTTGTGATTAGTCATTGATTCAATGAGCATTTGTGCTTTAGGTAGTTTTAGGACAATTCCTTGGTATCTGACACTTAGATTTTAAGGGATAACAAGACTGAACAGAAGATATGTGGTATCAATATCAGATACATCAACTTGCTGTGCACTATTGAAACAGTAGATGATGAAAGTTTTGTGGTATTGTCATTTTAAGATAGGCAGTAAAGAATGGTCTGAGAAAGACATTTTAGCAGAGACTTAAAATGTTGAAGCCAATTATGTAGTAGCCAGTAAAATTTTCAGAGTAGTCAGAACAAGAAATTCTGAAGCCTTAGGTGCAGGATCAAACTTCATGAATGAAAGCTAATCTGTCTGGTATATACTACTAAAGTGCGTAATCGTTGGAGATAATGACTAAGATGCAGTGAAATTCAGATTATGCAGTGCCTGCTAGGATCTAGTAAGGATCTTGTAGGTTTTTGAAGGTTTTTATTATGTGTTGTAAAATTGTGGGATTTGATTATTCTATACATTTGCTCGTATAACCGTGGAGTTTCTCATTGAATACCTGTCAGGATTAGATTCCAAGTATGATCTTTGAAGATACGAGAGAGAAAGGTTTTGGAATAAACGTTTGAGTCGCGTGTCTTAGACTATTAGAATGGATATGACTCAATTCACATTTGTACTTATATTCTTACAATCTTCCATTATTATGAGACTATTTCAATCCTCTTCTCAAATTTGATTCACTTTAAATTTCATTTGAAACAAATGAGTCAATTCATCATTTTTAAAGAGTTTTATTGCAAAGTGGGACTACATAGAGAGGAGGAGAGGCAAAGAGAAATATCTTCCGTCTGATGATTCACTCCCCAAGTGGCCACAACGGCCAGTGCTGTGCATATCTGAAGCCAGGAGCCGTGAGCTATTCCATGTCTCCCATACAGGTGCAGGGTCCCAAGGCTTTGGTCTGTCCTCACCTGGTTTCCCAGGCCACAAGCAAGGAGCTGGATGGGAAATGTGTCTGCCAAGATATGAAAAGGCGCCCATATGGGATCCTGGTGTGTTCAGTGCGGGGACTTTAACTGCTAGGCCATGGCACCGGTCCGTCAATTCATCTTAGAGATTTTTGGAAAAAGAGACTTGAGCAGGTAGTCTATTTAAATATAGAAGGAGTTGCTGTTTTTACCAATACTCATTTGCCATTCTTTCCAAAGCAATTTTTTATTCTTTTTTTATTTATTTATTATTTTTAAATCATTAATTACATTGTATTATGTGACACAGTTTCATAGGTACTTGGATTCTCCCCACCCCTCCCCAAACCCTCCCACCATGGTGGATTCCTCCACCTTGTTGCATAACCACAGCTCAAGTTCTGTTGAGATTCCCCCATTGCAAGCATATACCAAATAGAGTCCAGCATCTTATTGTCCAGTCAAGTTCAACGGCTTCTTAGGTATACCCTCTCTGGTCTGATGACAGAACCAGCAGAGTATCATCCCGATCAATTAAAAGCTCCAACATACCATCAGCAAAAATTTACATCGTTATGGAATTAATTGACATAGTAATGAGTAACCAATATGTTAAAAGTAAATGCGAGTTCTTAACCACCTTCTGTGACCACCTCATTGACATTTCAATTTTAGTTTATACACACCATATAACATACATAACATAACATGTTATACATAACATCATATCATCTTAAATTAAGGCAGACATGTGGTATTTAACCTTTTGGGATTGGCTCATTTCTCTTAGCATTATGGTTTCCAGTTTGGCCCATTTGGCCACAAAGAACTGCATTTTGTTTTTTTAATAGCTGAGTAGTATTCCATGGAGTAGATGAACCATAGCTTTCTTATCCAATCCTCTGCTGATGGGCCCTTTGGCTGCTTCCATGTTTTTGCAATTACTGATTGTGCTGCTATGAACATAGGAGTGCATGTTGGTTTCTCATAAAACAGGTGTTCTGGATATATTCCTAGGAGTGCTATAGCTGGATCATACGGTATGTTGAATTTGAGTTGTTTGAATATTCTCCATACTGATTTCCATAGAGGCTGTACCAGCCTGCAGCCCCACCAGCAGTGGAGTAGGGTTCCCTTTTCCCCGCAGACTCGCCAACAAGTGTTGTTGGTGCTTTTATTCATGTGGGCCAGTCTTACTGGCGTTAGGTGGTACCTCATTGATGTTTTAATTTGGATTTCCCTTATTGCCAGGGAACTTGAGCATTTTTTCATATGTTTATTTGCCATTTGGGTTTGTTCCTTTGTGAAGTGTCTGCCCATTTCCCGTGCCCATTTCTTGAGTGGCTTGTTTGTTTTGGTGTTTTGGCTGTTTTGTAGTTCTTTGTATATTCTGGAGATTAGCCCTCTACCACCTACGTAGTGCCAAAGACCTTCTCCCATTCTGTGGGCTGCTTTTTTACTTTATTGTTTCCTTTGCTGTACAGACGCTTCTTCGTTTGATGAGGTCCCATTTGTTTATTCTGGTCTTGATTTCTATTGCTTTTGGAGTCCTTTTTTAGGAAGTAGGGACCTACCCCTAGATCTTGTATAGTATTTCCAACATTTTCTTCCAAAAATTTGAAGGTTTCTGGATATAGGTTTAGATCTGTTATCCATTTAGATTTGATCTTGGTGTATGGTGAGAGATGTGGGTCTATCTTTTTGTTTCTACAGGCTATCAACCAGTTGTCCCAACAGCATTTATTGAACAGACCTTCTCATTTGCCTGGATTATCGTTTGTCCTTTTGTCAAAAATTATTTGGCTGTATCTGTGTGGGTTCCCGTCTGGTGTTTCTATTCTCCATTGATCTTTCTCTCTATCTTTGTGCCAGTACCAGGCTGTTTTGATAACCACTGCCCTATAGTATGTCCAGAGGTCTGGAACTGTGATTTCCCCTGCTAACTTCCTGTTCTTCAGGATGGTTCTGGCTATTTGTGGTTTTTTGTTTCCAGATGAACCTTTGGATCATTGTTTCCAGTTCCGTGAAGAATGTTTTGGGCAATTTGATTGGAATTGCGTTGAATGTATATATTGCCTTTGGCAATATAGACATTTTAATGATATTGATTGTACCTATCTAGGAGCATGGGATGTTACTCCATCTTTCGAGGTCTTGTTCAATTTCTTTTTTAAGTAGTTTGTAGTTTTCTTCAAATAGGTCTCCTACATTTTTGGTTAGGTTAATTCCCAGATACTTCATACTTTTCTCTGTTATTTTGAATGGTATTTTGCTGGTTAGATCTTTTTCTAACTTGGGGCTGTTGGCATACACTATGGCTGTTGATTTTTGTTCATTAATTCTACCAAACTCTCGTATAAGTTCTAGGAGTCTCTGTGTTGAGCCTCTTGGCTCTTCTATATAAAGAATCATGTCATCTGCGTATAGTGAAAGCTTGACTTCTTCATTTCCCATTTGGATTCCTTTAATTTTTTTTTCTTGTCTTATGGCCTCAGCAAGTTCTCTAGGACTATGTTGAATAGCAGTGGAGGAAGTGGACATCCCTGTCTTGTTCCAGATCTCAGTGGGAAGGGTTCCAGTTTTTCTCCATTCAGTATGATGCTGGCGTTGGGTTTTTCCTATATTGCTTTGATTATGTTGTGGATTTTTCCATCTGTGCCTACCTTGGTTAGGGTTTTTAGCAGGAAGTGATGTTGGATTTTGTCAATCTTTTTCTGCGTCTATTGATACTAACATGTGATTCTTGTTTTTCAGTTTTTGGATGTGGTGTATCACATTTATGGATTCCCGAATGTTGAACCACCCCTGCATTCCAGGGATGAATCCTACTTGATCCGGATGAATGATCTGTCTGATGTGCTTTTTAATTCTATTGGCTAGGATTTTGTTGAGTATCTTAGCATCAATGTTCATCAGAGATAGGTCTGTAGTTTTCTTTCTCTGTATGATCTCTGTCCGGTTTTGGGATTAAGGTAATGTTGGTTTCAAAGAATGCGTTTGGAAGGGTCGCTTCCTTTTCTACTGTTTTGAAGAGTTTGTAGAGGATTGGGGTTAGTTCTGTTCGGAATGTTTTGTAGAATTCTGGAGTGAAGCCGTCTGGGCCTGGGCTTTTCCTTGTTGGGAGATCTTTAATCCCTGATTCAATCTCTGCTTCAGTTATGGGTTTGTTCAGTTCGTTTGTTGCCTCTGGGCTGTTTTGGCAGGTGGTGTGAGTCTGAGAACTTTTCCATTTCTTGGTGGTCTTCTGATTTGTTGGAGTACAGTGCTTTGTAGTAATTTCTAATTATGTTCTTAAAGGCAACATAACAGACATTACAACCATTTTCATCTTTGATGCTGTTAATTCTTGCTTTCTCTTGTTTTTTCTTTGTCAGTCCAGTGGGGTGTCTATTTTGTTTATCTTTTCAAAAAACCAGCTTTTTGTTTCATTGATTTTGTGTATGGTTTTTTTTTTCGATCTGGTTGATTTCTTCCCTTGTTTTGATGATTTCTTGTTTCCTGTTGTGTGTGGGGCTCATCTGCTGCTGCTTTTCCAATTCCTGGAGGTGTGTGGTTATTTCCTGTATTTGGCGCCTCTCTTGGGCCTTGACATGAGCTCCAATTGCGATGAATTTACCCTGTAGCACTGCTTTGGCAGTGTCCCACAAATTTTGGAATGTTGTGTCAGTTTTCATTGGTTTCCATAAATTTTTTGATCTCATTTTTAATTTCTTCCCTGACCCATTGTTCGTTTAATAGCATATTGTTCAACCTCCAAGAGTTTCTGTATTTCCTTGGGCATTTTGAATTGCTGATTCCCAATTCCATTCCGTGGTGGTCTGAGAGGGTACATGGTATGATTACTATCTTTTTGAAGTTATTTAGATTTGCTTTGTGTCCTATCATATGGTTGATCCTGGAGAAGGTGCCATGCACTGCTGAAAAAAATGTATAATCTATTTTCTTAGGATAAAACGTTCTATAAATGTCTACCAAGTCTAGTTGTCCTAAAGTTTGTATTAGCTCTGTTTCTTTGAGTTTTTGTTTTAATCTGTCTATAGTTGTTAGCGGAGTGTTAGGATCGCCCACTATTATTGTGTGTGTATCTATGTCTCCCCTTAAGTCTGTAAGTAATTGCTTCACATAGCTTGGTGCATTGGAATTAGGTGCATATATGTTCACGATTGTAATTACTTCCTGATGGATCAATCCCTTCACCAATATATAATGTCCTTCTCTGTCCTTTTTGATGTCTGTCAGCTTGAAGTCTAGGTCATCTGAGATTAGGACAGCTATGCCAGCCTTCTTTTCTCGTCCATTGGCATGAAATGTCTTTTTCCATCCCTTCACTTTAAATTTCTTACAGGCTTTTCTGGTTAGATGTGTCTCTTGTAGGCAACATATAGTTCGGTCCTGTTTGATCCATTCTGTCAATCTATGCCTTTTGATTGGTGAGTTTAGTCCATTTGTGTTTAGAGATAATATTGAGAGGGTGTGATTTTGGGCTTCCATGAGTGTATATAAGTGTGCAAGTGTGTATTTGCGACTATTAGAGTTTCTGATTGGTTGACTTTCCTTGTATGGATTTTAGTAGGGAGGTCTTCCCATTTGCCATCTTTGATTTTGGTTTTCATTTTTTCTTTCTGGGTTTAGCACCTTCCTGAGATTTTCCAGAGCTGTTTTCGTGTTGATGTATTCTTCGAGTTTCTCTTTACTGTTGAAGCATTTGATTTCATTCTCAAATACAAGTGAGAGCTTTGTTGGGTACATTATTCTTGGTTGGCAGTTGTTTTGTTTCAGGATTTGATAGGTTTTACCCCATTCTCTCCTTGCTTGGAGCGTATCTTCTGATAGGTCGGCTGTGATTCTGATTTTCCTTACTCTGAAAATAATCTTACCCTTTTTTCTTTCTTGTCTTAGAATAGTTTCGTTGTATTCACTTGAAGGTAGCTTGAGGACCACATGTCTGGGTGAGGATCTGTTAGGATCGAATCTGCTGGGGGTTCTTTGTCCTTCCTGGATTTGTGCTGGATATATATTTCCAGTGTTCTGGAAGTTCTCCTGTATTATCTCATTGAACACCTGTTGCAAGCCTGTCTCCTTTTCCACTCCTTCGTGAAGGCCTATTATTCTAATATTTGATTTTTTGAAGTTGTCTTTCATTTCCTGTATGGACCTATTGGCTTTCTCTAGATTTGTCCCCAACTGTTTGATGAGCTGCTGCCTTTCATTCTGATTGTCTTCCAATTCTGATATTCTGTCCTCTGTGTTCATTCTGTTGGTTAGTCTTTCAATTTTGTGCTCTATATCGAGGATTCCCTTTTTGACTAGATTTATTTCTGCAGTGACATGGTTTTCGAATACCTTGGACTCTTCCCAGCGCTTCTCACTGTCTCTGATGAATTTCATCACTAGTTTCTTAAAGTCCTTATCTGGTATTTCCTCTATGTCTTCGTCTTGCATCTCAGATATTGAGATTAGTTTTTGGTTGTATTGGGAGCGAGTGCTTGATCTTCCTTCTGGGTCATTGCTTTTTCTGATACTTCTCCTCATTGTGTTTTTGCTTCTTGTTGTTTTGGGATTTTAGCATCTGACTTGTTTGTCCACAGCATTGCCCTCAGTGCTGTAATCTGTAGGAGGTGTGATCTAGCTGCTGCTGTACGGGGTGCTTGCATAAGCGTTATATTTCTAACTCTATTCGGGACAGCAGGTGATGGTGGGGTTGTTGTTGGGTTGCTTCGTTTGTGCCTGGGTTTATATTTCTGCCCCCTGGCTCCATTGCAGCTAGTTGGTTAGCAGTTGTCCTACGTGTGCCAATAGGGGTGTAGTGTAGATGATAGAATTTCTAACCTTGGGCTTCTTCTCTTTGCTCTGGGTAGTTGTATAGCTTGAGGTTCTACACCCAGCCTAACCCTCACAAATGTTTAGCCTTGTTGGGAAGCACACTGCAGTGGCCCTGCTTGCCTGTGCTTCTTCTTGGTTCAGCAGATCTGTTGGGTGGCGCCAGCACCTCTGAGGCTACAGCTGAGTAGAGCAAGGGGTGCTACCTGAGTCACCAGCTGCTTGCTGCTCAGAGTTTGTAATCTACAGCCCTGAGCTGGATCAGGAGGCTTTGTGGGCCAGCCCTAGTGCCAGGCCCCTTCTGCTGTGGCTCCCTCTCAAAGGCGTTGCCCCACTGAGATTCCCTCTGCCAAGCTGCACCTTGGCTCTGTGTCACAAGGCTAGCACAGCGGGGGTTTCTGTCTCAGTGCCGAGCCGGGACTCTCCTTCAGGGCTTGAGGTTAGCACAGCAGAGGCCTCTGCTGCTTGAAGCTTGAAATCCCTAACCCCGGGCTGGGTTGGAAATTTCTGCGGGCCTTAGCGCCGAACTCTGCTCTCCGGAATTCCCTCTCAGAAGTGCTGCTCCACTGAAAGGTGCAACACTGCCTCCCGCTTCTGGGCAGGCAGGTTTTTCTGAGCGGGCTCCTGCTGGGAGAACCTGTCTGGCCAGTTATGCTGAGCCAGCTCTGGTTTGGCCTCTCCACCTAAGCCCAGCAGGAGATTCTGCCTGAGAGAAGCTACTTTCTCAGCTGCACTTTCTCAATGGTGGAAGCAGAGCCCTGAGAGGCACAGAGCTGTGAGGGGCACGCAGCCGTGCCCCTACTAGTTTGCTCTTCTGCCCAGGTCGTGAGGTTCTGCTGAGTGTTGCCCAGCCTCTGGAGCTCAGGCTGAGCCCAGAAATAGGATCCACTGGATTCTCTAGCAGCCACTCCACTGTTCGGAGCTGATACGGGGATTTCTGAGCCCCAGTCCCACAGCGCTGCTCCAGTTCCCTCTGCACTCTCTCAAAGCTGCTGAGCAGTTGGGAGGCATGCTTCTGGGAAATCTCCCCTGCTTGTCCTCCACTTGTGCAGGGGATGATGCCCCCTATGATCAGTCCAGTAGCCTCCTCTCGGGGCTCCTGCCCTCCAGTGGACTGGTGCCCCTGTCAGTGTGGGCGCCTATCCTTCTAGCCGCCTCTGTTTTCCCTGGGATGGTTGAGACTCAGCCGCCTTCCCCCTGCCTAGGATCGTGACTAACCAAGTTTCTCACAGTGTGCTGTATTTTCTTTCCCACTTTTTGCTGCTGTTCCTTCACGCTGTGTAGATCTTGCTTTAGTGAACTCCAGTGACCTTCCCGCTCTTCTCCCTACAATTTTGTGTTTCCTGGCCTGTTTCTCTGTTGGATAGGTTCCCCTCTTTCCCTACTCCACCCTACACCAGCTCTCTGCGGTCGGCCATCTTTCCCCCAATCCTCCAAAGGATTTTTTTTAATGAATGATTATTTTGTGTTATGCATTAAGAATTCTCTTGTTATTTTCCAGAATAATCCTCTCATTCTTCTTCCTTCTAAAACATTTTAGGCAAGGAATGGATTAAATTCTGAATTAATGTTATTTATTTGTATTTCTTTTTAATCACCAAAACCAGAGTTTGAAATATTTATATACCATTTTCATCTTTATAGCTGTGTAACAACTGAAAGATTATCCCTCAACAAACCAATAAGCCACAGGTATTTTTAGTATAAATATCTTATTAAAAATAGGCTACACTGGTTGTGAATTATCTAAAAATCATTTCTTAAACATAATTAAAGGGAAGCAAGTTAAAAACAAATATTTTGGTATTTATATATATATATATACACACACACACATATATAGGATTGGATGAGAGATCATTCTCCTTAGCTGTGAAGAAGTAGCAGGTAACTTATCAGGCAAGTTGTGATAACCCTGTAGAAAGGAGCACTGGTTGTTTGGGCTTAAATCTTTGTTCCTACAGCCTTGCACAATAACCAAGTGTCTAAATGCTCATCTTCCATCCTTGGGGCTCCCATATGGGCACTGCTGCTGCTCCACTTTCCATCTAGGTCCCTTCTTGTGTTCTTGGAAAACGGTTGAGGCTGGCCCAAAGCTGTCAGACCCTACCCCCACAAAAGAGACCTAGAGGAAGTTCCTGGTTCCTGGCTTTGAACTGACTCAGGTACAGCCATTACAGCCATTTGGGGAGTGAACCAGCAGCTGGAAGATCTATCTTTATATCTCCTCTTTGCAAAATCTGGGTTCCCACAAAGCCAAGAGCATTCATTTATGTATAGTGGTTTAATTTCAGCCATATATAAACCCAGTCTCTGTGAGAAAAGTTGAAGTAATCTGCATATTCTGGCCCGAACCAGCCATGACTTCTGAATAATATAAATGACGATTCTTCTCCTTGGTGGAAAAGTGAAGGAATCTATTAAGGTGATCTTGGATAGTGCCCTGAGCTATCCGTGTCTATATGGGACATTTTCCCTGTAGGAGACACTAAACGATGTCTGGAGATAATTAAGCTTGTCACGACTGATTTGGGGAGGTAGACAGTATTACTGGCACCTATTTGCTAGAGGCCAGAACTGATTCTAAACAACACACCATTTCATTTCAGTGAAAAGAGCTACCCATTTCAGAGCATCAATACAGCCAAGGATAGGAAACCTCAAATGAAACTTTGTTCTTTCGACATGAATATCATTATTTCTCCGCTGCCAACATTTTCACAAATATGTGGTATAAACAGCCAAGGGACTTGAAGATGTCATTGCAAATGCATCTCTGTAAATCCTTCCTGAGGAAGAAGTAAGATTATGGGAGGCAGTGATAGAAAATCTTCTTCCATTGAGCTTTTGTGGAATACCAGAAACTCTTCTGGGTGCTTTGCATATATTTTTCTTCATTTTCAGAGAAAACATAAAGGAGGCCATTCTTGCATATGCTCAAAGTGATGCTTATACAAGTATGAATAACCTCACAAGTTCACGCTGTTACTTGGCGGAGTTGCAATTTGCACTCTACCCTGTGTCTTCTATCCAGTAAGCTGAAAAATCCATGCAAAGCACTTCATACAGATAGTGCAGCAGTGGCACTGTATTCCTGTATGAAGGCTTTCTCATTATTCAGTGACAATTCTGAGAAACTGAAAAGTCTTGCATGCAAACACTAATTCTAGAACAAAGCAAATTCTGTCCCAAGTTTCACAAAATAGAGCTGACATACTTGCCTTTATAACGCAACATTCATTGTTCAATGAAAAGATCCTTTCAGAGCCCAATTTGCTTCATTGTACTGAATCAGTTATATATATATATGCATGTGTACACATATGATAGGTATCCATGCATATATAATTTTCAAACTCTAAGGTAAATGGTGATGCAAACTTATTATCCTAGCATCAGTTGTTTAAAACTTAATTGGTATTTCATAGTCAATAGGCCCTCAGAGAGGGAAAGGTACTGATATAAGAGAAATGTGTGTGTCTAGGCATTTGCTTTTAGGATCTATTAGCAAATATCAAATGTGTGGGTATATTAAACATGTTTGGAAAATTGTTTTTGAATTTTGAGTGCCAATATACATGACATAGCCACTTTGATTAGAATTCCAAGTTACAAGCACTTTGACATAAGAACAAGGACTAATAGGCAAAATAGCTTCAGTTTACTGTATCTAAATCGGCCAACATTTGTCGAACATGCATGATGAAAGATGAATATGTCGGAATCTTAAATCTACCAACTTTTCTATGGAAGAGTGTGCTTATACGTAAACCTGCCTATAGCAAAGAGGAGAAAAAAGTATGTTCTTTGCTTCCCTCAGGATGCCACTCAAGTTGATTAGTCACTGGGAACTGTTCTTGATGGAGATATCCTACCAAATATATCATTTTTGACCCATATGCTGTCCTTTTAAAGATTTATTCCTCATGCAACCTAATCATGAAGTACTTAAAGTAGACTGGTTGAGTTTGAGCGTATGTGAGCAACAGAATACTTTTGTCTCTTCCTGTGTTTCAATAGGACAAATAGGCATGTGTGGTGATATTGATGATAGTGATTTTTATTATTTCTGAAAAGAATATCTAAAGACTTGGGTAAGGGCTATTTCTGGCAGCATAGTCTTACATTATATATTTTAAGATCATTAGGGTTCCATAAATGAGAACGTTTAATCTCTAGATGGCTTTTAAGCAAATTGCCTTGAGAAAGGAAAGCACACCCTGATACACAGTGCTAGCAAGGGCACAGGAAGTAACATTCATGTAAGGCTGACATTCTGCTTCTTGAAATGACTTTCATCTGCTTCTAAATTCATGCCATGAGAAAGGAAGATTTTTTAAAAGACAATAAAATTGAATGTAGAAGATTAAAGAGAGTCATTTAGATTTTAGTGTTAACCTAATCTAGATTCAGGAAAAGCAACTTTTTTTAAATCACTGAAATAAAGTAAAAATCAAATATTTAAGTTCAGTTTTAAACAGGGACAAAAATATAGATTCAAGAAATGTATTTCAGTATCCCATGAAGCTGCACTGAACACTTCTTCATAGCCATAAGGTTGGCCATTTATGTGGTGCAAATGCAGAACCTGTTAGGATCTTGTTTAATTCTTTTTAAAGTCTTAAAGTCACCATATATATTTTTTTTTACTTTTTAAAATTTTTTTATTAAATTTATTCATTAATTACATTGTGTTGTAATTACATAGAATCTGGGATTCTCCCCCCACCCTCCCCCCATGGTGGGTTCCTCCACCTTGTTGCATAACCATAGTTCAAGTTCAGTTGAAATTCCCTCTTTGCAAGTATATGCCAAGCATAGAGTCCAACATCTTATAGTCCAGTCAAGTCCAACTACGTATTGGGTAGACCCTCTCTGGTCTGAGGGCAGAGACAGCAGAGTATCATCCTGGTCAAATAAAAGCACTAACATACCAGCTGCAAAAGTTTACATTGTTATGGAATTAATTGACATGGTATTGAGCAGTCAACATGTTAAAAATAAATGCGATTTCTTAACCACTTTCTGAAGTCACCATATATATTAGTGACTTGAATTAGAACTGCAATAGAACTATAAATTTTATTGTGATGAAACTTTATTAAAGTAGGCATTAAAATTTTGGTATTCTTCACACTGACCTCTAAAATCTAGGTGAGGTTTAGTGAGGGAAAGATGGAATAAATAAAAGGTTCATCCCAAATATTGACAAGATGAAAAAGATGATCTTGAAATTCACTGCTGCAAAATACAGAAGTGCCTTTGCATTTTGTATTAATGCCATCTCCTCCTACTTTCCAGTATGTTTCTGTTGCCCTCAAGAGATGCATCTATAAGTAAGGCTACACTGTGTCTTGCAGAGTAATCTCCAGCAGGCTGACAGCCTATTGAGGAAATCCTGTACTGTGAATATTTGATGCCTGATTATTTAAAAATGTATTGACTTTTAATTACAGTCTGTGAAACGCAATCCATGTGTGTGAATATAGATGCTATGGTCATGTATACAGCCTTGTATATCATACTTATACACTTACAGGCAGAAACAGGAAGGTCCATCTTTTTTTATGAACAATGCAGTAGATTATAAGTAGCAGTATTTCTATGGAATGAAAATGATCATCCACGTCACTAAAATTCCCAGATTTTGTAAGATATTTGTTAAAAGTGTGACAGGTTAACTATAAAGATTAGAATGATAATGTCACCTCTTGATGTGTTAATAAAAAATGTAGATATCAAACAAATATTGAACATAATTAAAACTTGAAATAGTTAATGACCTAGAATGGTAATGAAAACAAGTAGGAAGATGTTACACATTATAAAATTAGATTTGGAGATTGATTTTTGCATCGTTTTTCTGATATTTAGTGTTCAAGAACCTGTTCAAGTATAAGCAGGCAAAAAATTTATAAGGTCGAAATGCATAATATGTGCACAGAATGTTTCTTTAATACAGAAAATTAAGTGTTCGAAGGGCTAAACTGTAAGGATTCAAATGAGCTTTTAAAAAGTAACCTAGCACTTCTTCACATGTCACCATGAGGGAAACTTGGGTTTCTCATGTAACCAGAAAAACATCAGAATACAGGCATTTTGAATTTTCTTTTCAGATGAGACAGTTCTTGAAAGTCTGAATTCCCACAGATCAAAGTCACATCAAAGGAAATCAAGGTGTTTAAAAGAAGTGATCTGTGGGCCCTCCAGCAGCACAATCCTATGACAGGGTGCTGTTCCAGCTACATCAGGATGGCTGCAGAGAGTCTGAATCTGGCTAATTGTCTGTTAGCTCCCAGTGCAGCAAAGCTCCCCAAGGTTTGGCATCCTGCTTTAGAAATGCCTATCCCGACAGCACCGGACATTGTGCTCACTTGGGGAGTGAATCATCGGACAGAAGATCTTCCTCTCTGTCTCTCCTCTCTGTATATCTGACTTTGTAATTAAACAAATCTTTAAAAATGAAAAAAAAAATGACTATCAGGGCTGTCTACCCGACCACCAAGCAGACCCTGTAGTTTGGGAGTTAAGGGAAAACAATGATAAAAATGCAGAGAGGAATCTTTGTCTTAAAAGTACTCTCTTAAACTAATCCTGTTTTCAACTACTTTGAGAACTTATATGATGACCTTTGAAGCAGGCTGTAGCTTAGCACTCTTGTAAGGAGGATGACTATTGAAGGATTCAGTGCTTTTCTTTGCAGCTGTTAAGTAGCCTGAGGTATAATTCTCCATGGTTTGACAGAGATGTATATTTTGTACTGATAATGGTCTGTCTTTGGTATTTCAGACAACAACCTCCATCTTACCAATGAACCAACTTAACTGATTCTCTGGCAAATTGTCCAGTAGGCTGTAGAGTGTAGGTAAGGGAGAGAAACAATCAAATACTATGAATCCAAATAAAATCTGTGTTAGAAGAGGAAAACACAATAAGGTTATGTATATATTCTTAAAACATCAAGAAAACCTTAATCCCAATGGTACTTTGCTGAAGCAAGTTAAAACGAGAGAAATGCTTTTTTATTAGATTTTCAGTATATTGATTCCTTTATCCATAGTGCCAAAGAAACGGACATGATAGTAGCTTTCAATAATTGTTTCTAAAGATTTATGTATTTTTATTGGAAAGGCAGATATACAGAGAAAACGAGAGACAAAAAAATCCTCTGTCTTCTCTTTTATGCCCCAAGTGACTGCAAGGCCTGGAGCTGAGCCAATCTGAAGCCAGGACCTAGGAGCCTTTTCTGGGTCTCCCATGCTGCTGTAGAGTCCCAAGGCTTTGGGCGATCATCCACTGCTTTCCCAGGCCACAAGCAGGAAGCTGGATGGAAAGTGAAGCACCCAGGATATGAACCAGTGCTCATATGGAATTCTGGCACATGCAAAGCAAGGACTTAAATCACTAGGCTACCATGCCAGACCCTCGATAATTTCTCTTTTCTAATATCAAACAAGCATTAGAATCTGTAAAGTTTAAATTAATGTTATTGAAGACCCCAGAAATCTTGTATAATTAATATTTGAAATAAATGTATCTTGGAATAATACATGGACCTGTATAGGTTATAGCTGTATGCATTTATTGTCTTTTTTTGTTGTTGCTGCTGTTGTGATGCGACTTCTTAATGAAGATATTGTATATGTATTCAGGTACGACATAGTCATGCCTCTTCTATAAACATCAACTTAAAGAAATGCTTTCATGTAAGAACCACGCTGCACCAATCTTCTGAGTCTCTATACATTTCTATTTCTTTTATATCATTGCATGCTTAATAAGTATTTGTAGATGGTATTAGCCATAAGAGTTAAATAGCATATTAATAATATATTAATAACACTTTGTGATAGCTAAATGAACGAACCAAAGAATAGAATAGAATGTGATCAAGAATGAGTATTCCAGGAGCAAGGCAATAATTTTAGAACGGTCAGTCTTAGGTAGTGTTTGAACTATAATCATATTCCTTTCATTTATGGTATTCTCATCTGCATTCTAATCTTGCACTTACAGCCAGAATTTTAAATAATCCCATTTTCTTCTCCCTTTTCCCTTCATGGCATTAAGTGTATCTATATATTACTTTTGGGTTGAATAGGAAGTAAACAAATTTGACCTTTCCAGTGGATTGGGGATGTGGCAAAATCAAAAAAGAAAAATGATCGTGTTACTACGGTGTGCAAATGTATATGAACTACATCTAAAAAATGTTTAGTACCAAGCTTGGATGAAAGTTCATGACAGGTCTTATTTTATTTTAACAAGTTTGCTGCCTTTAATCGCATCCCTATGATTCTCAGCGCATATCAATAAACCATATTAATGATGTCTCTGAAGTTTCCATAGCCAGAACAGCACTATATATCTTTTTAGAACTCTGAAAAAAAATTGGATTCAGAATTTGTAGTAAGTTTGGGTTTGTTTTTGAGGAGATGCTGAATTCTAAATTTAAATTTTATTTACAAATAACAGGATAGTTTCAAATTCTAAAATGTTAACATTAGTTTCTGGTTAAAACACATCATTGGATATTTGCTGTCATTAGAAATAACAGATTCAAATGGCTAACAGACATATGAGAAGATGCTCAGCCTCTCTAGCCATCAGGGAGATACAAGGTACCACCTAACTCCAGTGACACTGGCCTATATTGAAAGCTTTAACATGTACTGGCATGGATGTGGGGGAAAAGGCACCCTATTTGACTGCTGGTGGGAGTGAAGGTTAAAACAACCACTGTGGAATTCAGCATGGAGAGTGCTTGGAGAATTGCAAATAAATCTGCCATATGACCCAGCTGTCCCACCACTAGGAGAATATGCTCAAAAGAAATGAAATCTGCATATGAGAAGGGGATCTTTAATCCTATATTTATAGTAGTACAATCTACAATAGTGAAGATATAGAAACAGTCTATATGCATGTCCAAAGAAGAGTGGTTAAAAACCTGTGGTACATCTATGCCATGGAATATTACTCAGCTATCAAGGATGAAATCATACCATTTGCAACTACATGGTCCCAAGTAGAGACCATTATGTTCAGTGAAATAAGTCAATCAGAAAAAACAAATGCCGTATGTTATCTTCAGTATAAGGAAACCGTCATGGAAAAAGTAACTTCAATAACCAGTTTCATATATTTTTTTCTTTTGCTGCATCCCATGTGTTTTGATGTTTTTGATTTCAGTTTTGTTTTTTCCAAATACTTTTTTCTTGTCGAATTCATCACTGGTTCATGGATTACACGGTGCCATCATTTTACCCAAGAGACACTTGTGTTTCCTTTCTGTCACCGATGCGTTGGTTACTCAGTGTATTTTTTCATGGTGCTGCGATTTTGTTGTTGTTGCTCTAATTCACATCAGCTATTGTCCTTATTTCGTGGCTTCTCATTTATGATTGTATAGTTATGGAGTGATAGAGACTACCATATCCAGACATGAGGATATAATGCAGTATGGATCCCTGCTTCCAAATCAAAGATGGACTCCCAGTAACTGTTGGAAATGTGTAGACAATTGGATGCTGGACGGTCTGACATTGTACCAGCAATGTCGCAACACAGACAGATGGAATCATGACTACTTATGAAGGATTATACCACTGTAGCAATGTGGGGAAAATCTGTTGGAGTGGAAATTTGGGAAGGGGGAATCCCAGTCTCTATGAAGCTATACCATAAAATTTGAAAATTCAAAAAAAATAACAGAAAAGGTAAACCTTAAATCACCACTGTACTAACATTCTGCAAGTTGTAGTATCTGCTTTTCTTTCTTCAGATTTTTCTTTCCATTCTTCTGCCATACCTCTACTCATTCTTTGTGGTATAGATGCTGTGTACCCTTTTTGCTAGTTGAAAGGATATGCACTATCTTGTCTTTGTATTATGCATATAAGGTTCAGATTTTGTGTGTATGTAGCATTCTACCATGTCTCTACTTGGTATTCATTTATAGCCTGCCTTCTCTTTAAGTCTTACGGGAACTTAATCTTATTCAGATTGTATCCTTGACACCCAGGGAAGTATCTGCAAACCTGAATACTTAGCAAATGTTGCTTGAATGGGAAGTTTTGCATGTTGCTCTGGGCTGCTGTTTCTACATCAACAAAATTCATCTGTCTTAGTTCTCACAATGATAAAGCATTCACAATTCATTCTTGCTTGTGATTTTACAGAAACCAGGCATGAGATCAAATTTATGGAGTCCACAGGTTTTCAAATTTCCTTTATAATTTCAAAATTATATTACGAAACATTTTATGAAATACTGTTACTATGCAATGATGTTGTCTTCATGAACTATTTTATTTATTTATTCATTATTTCCCTATGGGACCAGTGCAATCCACTGAACTCAGTGAGTTCTTGCTGAGCTCAGCACATGCACAGCTCACTGTTGTCCCTGCAGTCTTAAAACTTTAGCCACACTGTACAAAATGGCACCTGATTTGCCACTGTGAGTTCTTGATCTGCTAGCTGTCAGGTTTCAGGACTGCTCAGACCTATCTTGGGTGAAACCTGCTGGATACCACATGGTTGCAGTTCACTGAGCCAGAAATGAGTTCACTCCCAGCTGAGTGCATGTGTAGCCTTTGCGACCTTAAATAAAATGGTGCGTGATTCAGCTCTAGGGGGCAGACTGGGTTGTGAAATCCACCCTGTTCCCACTCTGCCTCTCTGAGACCTGCTGCTCTGTCTGTGCTCCTGGTCAAATCAAACAGACCAGCAGGATGAGCAGTTCTTTGTCTGGGTTCACCTCCTGAATTCCCGGTGAACATCCCTTCCACCTTGCTGCTGTTGGAGTTTCAGCTGCCACTGCAGTTCAGATCACCATTCCCGAATGCTGCTGGGGTATCAGTCACTGCAACACCACACCATTGTGTTGGCTGCTTTCCTGTGGCTGTCTCCAGGTGCACCTGTGCAGTTGCTTCGTTTTTTCCTATTTCCTGGAATGTGCCCTGTCTACTTCACACTGGTTAATGTTTGTCTTTCTGGTTAAAAGTGTCCTTTACCCTATTCCATCATGTTGATTCTCCCCTTTAGGAAAATATTTAGGCTGATTCAGGTGGCCTTTGAAATGGTTTGCCAATGAAAATTGTTTTCAGTACTGTATCTGCTTCTTGTTCTGTTTTGTTGTTGGGACTAAATCAATTGACTTATGTTTCAAATATTTTAGATCTGTAGATTCAAAGACAAATATGAAATGGCCTTTGCCCTTCAGCTCATAATGTAATGTAATTGATCATTAGAAAATAACAGTTTGGCAGTGTGCAGTGATACAGGTTATCTGCAACTTCCCTAACTATAATACTGCAATAATGTAAGGTTTTTGTAGCATTGTGTAAAACTAATATTGTATTGTTTCTGGAAAATGCTTGATGTGCAATGAAATTTCCTTCTGCCTCTTGCTAGCTCTTATAGGAAAGTTGCTGAACTTTCATGTGTTGTATTTTCTTCCTTTGCAAATTCATAACCACTTTGCTTTTCTTGCAGGAGTGTTTGAATATTTATTCATGCATTAGTTGAAAAACAGATTTAGTGAGAGGAGACAGCGAGAGGAGAGACTCAAACAGAGCGATCTTGAATCTGCCAGTTCTCTCCAAATGAAATGGCCACAGTGACAGGACCTAAGCCAATCCAAAGCCAGGATCCATGATCCAGGACCATCTTCCACGTCTTCATGTGGCTTCGGGAGCCTAAGGATCTGAGCCATCTTCCTTTGCTTTCCTGGACCATAGGTAGGGAGTTTCATGGGCAGCAGAACAATCAGGACACAAATCTGTGCATATATGTGATGCTGATGCTACAAGGCAGAGGATTAGCCTGTTGAGTCACTGTACTGGTCCCTCCTCATAGGTGTTTTTTTTTCTTGAGAGATAATTAAATGAGATTTATTTAAAGTTCTATTGCCCATTGCCTGGCATGTAATATATTCTCATTAATGGATTGATGATACTGCAGTTATGACGAATTCCTTTGAAGGACTTCTGAATGTCACTTTCAATTGTAACATGGCTCTACTACCTTTTTTATCTTTTTACACAGTTCCACAGGCTCCTCAAAACCTCCTCAAGGCCTCTTTCCATATTGAATTCCTCCATATTGTTACAGTAGTACAGTTCATATCCAGTCATAATTCCATCATTGCGGGCATCGACCATGCAGAGTCCAGCATCTTATTGTCCAGATAAATTCAATGGTTTCATTGGGAGACCATCGCTGGTCTGAAACTAGAGCTGGTAGAATATTATCCCCTCCTATGAAAGCTACAACACAAACTCAACAGGCATAAACATGGAAATTTGCAACTTCATGAAGTTACTTGACATGGTACTGAGTGGCCAGTGTTTCAGAAAATGCAGGTTCTTAACCACATCATGTAACTACTTCATTGACATCTCAATTTTAGTTTATACATAACTGAATGCTATAAACTTTAAAATGGTTATCAGGTACTATTCAGTTGTCTCATCTTTATCATTTTTTCCCTCATATATATACTTAGCAGCTTTTAGTATTCAAGGGTGATTTTACTGAACTTCATGAATTTTAGGATAGTCCAAACAGGCTTATAACTAAGAAGCCATATGTTAACAATTGAGGAACAGTAGTTTTAAGAGTGGTGTGCAGAGAAATCTTCAATACCTTAGTGAGGAGCAACTGATCTTTGTGTCCTACCTAGTAAGGTATATGTGAATCCACGCTGACCGTTTCCTGTCTAAGCTTTCCTTATTGGTCTCTATCTGATCTAATTTTAGGGGCTCCAGAGCGACCCGGATGGTCATTGCAAGAGAGGTTGGGTCAAATCTGTTGGCAGTTCTCTGTCCTTCCTGGATTTGGGCTGGATTTATGTTCCCAGTATTTTGGAAGTTTGCCTGTATAATTGCGTTGAGTACCTGTTGTAAACCTGTCTCTTTGCCCTGCTTCGGGGAGGCCTATTCTGATATTCGACTTTTTGAGGTTGTCGTTTATTTCCTGTACGGTCTTCTGGGCTTTGGTCAGATTTTTCTCCAGCGGTTTGATGAATTGCGTGGTTTTTTTTTTTCTGGTTGTGTTCCATTTCTGAGATTGTCTTCTGCTGTATTCTTTCTGTTGGTCAGGCTTTGAACATTGTGCTGCAGACCAAGGGTTTCATGTTTTACTAATTTTACTTCTGTGATGATGTGATTTTTTTAATTCCTTGAGCTCTTCCCATCGTTTTTCATTGTCTCTAAAGAGTTTCATAATTATTTCTTCGAATTCCCTGTCTGATAGTTAATTTCTTCATCACTGCGATTGACCAGGTCTTTTGGTAAATTTTTGGGACGGCACTCGTCCCTTCATTTGACTGATTTCTTTTCCTGTAACCTTGCCCCATGCCTTTGTGTTGTCTTGTTGCCTTGTGGTATTTGTCTCTGTGTTGCTGGGGTTTTTCTGGGGTAATTGCGGTTTGTTGATTGATTTGGGAAAGTTTACTTCTAACACTTGACCTCTGCTGCCACCCTGTGGCTGATCCGAGTTATTGCTGTCCTTGATCGTGTGTGTGTGTGTGTGTGTGTGTGTGTGTGTGTGTGTGTGTGTGTACACAGCTCGCGCTTATTCTACTGGGAGAGCTTTTTTTCAAAGATTTATATTTATTACAAAGTCAGATATACAGAGAGGAGAGAAATAGGAAGATCTTCCATCCGATGATTCACTCCCCAAGTGAGCCGCAACGGCCGGTGCTGTGCCGATCCGAGGCCAGGAACCAGGAACCTCTTCCGGGTCTCCCACGCGGGTGCAGTGTCCCAATGCATTGGGCTGTCCTCGACTGCTTTCGCAGGCCACAAGCAGGGAGCTGGATGGGAGGTGGAGCTGCTGGGATTAGAACCGGCGCCCATATGGGAACCCCAGGGATTTCAAGGCGAGGACTTTAGCTGCTAGGCCATGCCGCTGGGCCCGAGAGCTTACTTCTTTCTCCAGTGATTCTGTGATCCCGTGAATCACTCCCAGGTGATATTAGAGGTAAATTTATTATGTCTCCCTTTCATGTAGTTCTCATGGCCCACGGAGTGGCACAGCCTGGTGGGGGAGAATTCCAGTTTCCAGGTTCTCCGGCCCCTTTCCTTCCGTGCGATGGCTTTCCCTCCTCTGGCCATGTGGCTTAGCTCCACATCTGCTAAACTTACCTCAGGTCAGACTCCCTCTGCCTTTGTTTAGCTCCCGGGGTCCACCTGCCCCTCTCCCCCTGCTATGAGCAGGCACTTCGCCATGTTAGCGGTTCACTAATTTTGCTCACCGAATTTCACTCGAATCTCCACAGCCCTGGGTAGAGCCCTGCTTTAACCTCTCAGGTTGCAGTTCATTCTTTCGTGTATACTTCACTGCTACGTGCCGTCTCTCATTCTTTGCAGCATTCAGATTTCCCCAGTTTTCCCCACCATTCTCTTACTCTTACCCTTTCCTCTGTCAACTCCCATCCCCTTTTTTCTGCAACCCTTATCACATCAGCCTACCACCACTGGCCGTCTTCTTCCCACCCCCTCTACTACATTAAAAAAAAAAATTATTTGAAAGCAATAGTTACAGAGAGAGGGAGAAGATGAGGGAAAATCTTTTATTTGCTAGTTTATTCCCCAGATATCTGCAAAAGGTTTACATGAACAGGATGAAGGCACAAGTTGCTTGCAGATCTGCCGGTTATGTGGCAGCAGTCCAAGTGCTTAGGCCAGCCTTCCAAACCATTAGCAATGTTTGAACTGGAAATGGAGCAGCTATGGCACATGAACTACTGCCCATACAGTGTACAATGCCAGCCCCAGTGCTAATACTGCTAAATTTCCTGATGGATAGAGGCATAACAAATTGTATCAAAATTTTAAAAAATGAAACTAATTCCCAAAATCTAGTTAATATTTAAATGATAGCAAACAAATGAGAAATGCTTTTCATGTATGTACATTGTGTCCTAGGGTGAGATTGTAGCACATTCCTTTGCTTACAATCTTCAAATACGTAGTTTGCAAAAGTTCCCTGAGACAGATGCATATAAACTGACAATACTAGTCTTCAGTTTGTGTTGATATAATCAATTGCACTTAATTAGAAAAGGAGTGTTGCGGAGGTGCATTTTCTATATTAATGGGTGATTGTAGGTGGAGCTTACAAACACAAATACAAACAAATTACCTGGGAAAACCTAGGCGGTAGTAGAAAAGCCACATCACTACTACATTTGCAAGCACAATTCTAGTATTATAGAACATAGTGCAATGGAAGCCACTGCTTTCTTGCTTCATGCTCCCTTCCAAGCATGTGGCAGTAGTCACCCTAGCTAAGAAGGAAATTCTCCTACAAGCATACTCCTCAGATTGCCATCTGCTTTGAAGTAGTAGTCAGCCTCAACCTGTCCTATTAGATTGCTGCTCTATTTAATGCTTTCAATAAATCTAGTTCTCATTCTGTCTGCTCTGGTGTTATTTCCCCCCTTCACAATCCCAGCCCTATTTGGTCACTCCACAGTCTTGGGCAATAGGAGAGGATGGGCTAAAGGCAGAGGGACACCTGGTAACCTGTGGACATGGGGAAGCAGCAGACAGTGCAGAGGTGTTGCAGTCACAAGATACCCCAGCAGTGGTTAGCGATCAGTGTTATACCAGTGACCAGGTGGGGATTGGATTGGATTGGATTGGGAGCTCAGCAGGAACCTGGGTATAGAACTGGCTGTCCTGACGATTTGCTTGATTCTACTATGAATAGAAGCAGAGTGGCAGAGCCCAGCCAGGGAGTTGCCAGAATGGGGTGGAGTTCATGGCTCAGAATCCCAACAATGCCACATCAGATACCATTCATTGTCCTCACAAAAAGGCTGTGAGACTGGAGGAACAATAACGAGCTCAGCGTGCACTACGGCAGGGGCAAGATCATTTCTGACTCAGAGCATTGCACTTGCCCCACAGAACAGTAGTGACTTGGCATGATACAGGTTTCACCCAAGATAGGTACAAGTGGTGCCCAGACGTGATGACCAGCAGGCCTAGACTTCTGTAAGTACCACATTGGGTGCCGTTTTGTGTACTGACGAAAAAGCTGTGAAACTGAAATTATAACACCAACCTGCAGAGGAACTGAGCCAGGAAAAAACTCACTTCAAGCTTAATGCATCACACTGATCCCACAGGGAAAGCAGTAAACATGTCACATCCATATGGTTCCACCCAAAATAGGGCTGGGTGGCCTCCAAACCTAACAACCACTGCACCTAAGCACTACTGACAACCGAATGCTTTAGGACAACTGGCATCTCCCTAATCCTGGATACTGCTCAAATCATAAGTGGGAGACAGGCAGTGCAGGCAATGTTGCTGCCACGGCACTGGATCACAGTGGCTGGATCACAGTGGTGAGCCAGGAGCTGAGGCTGTTGGTACAATGGTGAAATCCTAGCGCAAGAGCCTGGAAGTGATACTAGCTGGAGTGTCACAAGTGATTGATTTCACTACCTTATTCTTCCTTTACAATCAGTAAAACTGATCCGTAGACTGTTGGTAATGCAGCTTAAAAATCTGCCCGAAGGAGAACATATGCTAACCAGAAGTGCAGTGACCAGCAACGAAAGAAGGGACAGAGGCACAAAGAATATTACTGTTTTCAGGCCTAGCCTGGTGGCCTAGAGCGTAAAGTCCTTGCCTTGAACACCCTGGGATTCCATATGGGCACTGGTTTCTAATGTTAGTTCCTTGCTTGTGGCCTGGGAAAGCAGTCAAGGATGGCCCAAAGCCTTGGGATTCTGCACCCGTGTGGGAGACCTGGAAGAAGCTCCTGGCTCTTGGATTTGGATCAGTTCATTAATGGCTGTTGCAGTCGCTCGGGGAGGAAATCATCAGGCAGAAGATATTCCTCTCTCTCTCCTCCTCTCTGTATATCTGACTTTCCAATAAAAATAATTCTTTTAAAAACACATTACAGATGTCTGCCCGTCAAAGGAAAAATCACTTTTGTCAACCTCAGATTTAACTGAGGAAGTCAATGAGGAGGTGGAAGTAGGCAATAAAGAATTTGAAAATCTTGGTATAAAGCTTCTTAACAACATAAGCACGTACAGGAATTAAAGTAATTTAAGGAATATGTCATAGGAAATAGCAACAATGAAACGAAATCAAGCTGAATTATTAGAAATGAAGGACACAATGTAACATAAAAAAATCAGTGAAAGCCACAATAATTGTATGAATGAAACAGAAGAGAAATCTCAGAATAGGAAGTCATTTTCTTTAACAATGGGAGGAAATAAAGCAGGAAGAGGAGTTGTGTCAACTAAAAAGTTGAGGAAATAAAGGGCCAAATGTAAGAATTATGGGAGTTCCTGAAGGCATAGAAGAGGCTGGGTTTAAAAAAGTTTTCGTTGAAAACTTCTCTAATTTGTACAAAGAATTTGGAAACAAAATACAGCAGTGGCACAGTTCTCCCAACAGGGTTAACTGAAAGCAATCTTTGCCAGGATGCATTGTAATCAAGCTCTCTTCAGGTGAAGATGGGGAGAAGATCGTTAAATATGTATGTCAAAAAAGTTAACATGTAGAGAAACCCCAGTCAGACTGACACTTGACCTCAGAGGAAAATTTATAAGCAACAAGAAAATGGAGTGACATAGTCCAGGTTCTTATTAAAAAAAAAATTAACCCATAATAACCCGTAATAACTAACCCAAGAAAGCTTTCCATCTTTGAAAATGAAATAAGATTCTTCCACAGTAAAGAAAACCTCAATTCACCTCTTCCAGATCTGACCTACAAAAGATGCTTAAAAATATTCTCTTGACCGAGAAATGAAGAGACCTACAAAACTCCAGAACCAAAAGCAAACATGGAGAACATCCCAGTAAATGTTTAAGCTCATCAATCAAGTGTAATAATTTAGACTTTTGATCAAAAAGCAAAACCCATCTATGTGTTGCCTATAGGAGATATATCTCACTAACAAAGATATGTGGAAACTGGTGGTGAAAGGATGGAAAAATATCCTACGATAGTGGAAAAGAAATGAGTTGATGTCGCTATTTTTATATCAGATAATATAGATTTTGAAATGAACAAAATTGAAAGTGATGAAAAACTTCACATAATGATCAAAGGACTAATTTTGCAGGAAGAGATCACATTACTCTTCCCTTAGGATGGTCTCCTTTTGATGTCTACTTGTTTTTTGTCTTGCTTCTCTTTGCAAGTCTGGGTAAACATTTATTTTGCTCACCTGAAAAAATAACTTTTTTTAGTTTGTATTAAGTTTCAATTTCATTTAATTTTGCTGTGGTTTTCATCATTTCTTGTTCTTATTTTTTTTTATTATTATTATTTAACTTCATTAATTACATTGTATTATGTGACACAGTTACATAGATACTTGGGTTCTCCCACCCCTGCCCAAACCCTCCCACCATGGTGGATTCCTCCACCTTGTTGCATAACCACAGTTCAAGTTCAGTTGAGATTCCCCCATTGCAAGCATACACCAAACATAGAGTCCAGCATCTTATTGTCCAGTCAAGTTCAACGTCTTCTTAGGTATACCCTCTCTGGTCTGAAGACAGAGCTAGCAGAGTATTATCCCAGTCAATTGAAAGCTCCATTGTTCTTATTTTTAAAAGTCTTTAATATACACTATTAGATCTTTCATTTGAGAAACTTATTTTTGGAAAGCACCTGATGTTATAAATGTTTGTTTCAGTACTGTTTCTTTCCACATATCATGGGTTTTGGTATGCATTTTTTTTTCATTTCTTTAAAAAGTTAAATTTTTAATTTTGTGACACATAGGTCACTTAGTATGATTATTTGCTTCAAGAACTATCCTTCCTAATATTTGAGATTTTGTGATGTTTCATTTATTTAGGACACACTGGTCACTCAGTAGCATGTTATTTAACTTAATGTTGTAAATTTTAGACTCCCATTAACTTTACTTTTCAAAGATTTATTTATTTTTATTACAAAATCAGATATACAGAGAGGAGAGACAGAGAGGAAGATCTTCCGTCCTATGATTCGCTCCCCAAGTGAGCCGCAATGGCCGGTGCTGGTACACGCCAATCCAAAACCGGGAACCTAGAATCTCCTCGGTCTCCCACGCGGGTGCAGGGTCCCAAGGCTTTGGGCCATCCTCAACTGCTTTCCCAGGCCACAAGCAGGGAGCTGGATGGGAAGTGGAGCTGCCAGGATTAGAACCGGTGCCCATATGGGATCCCGGGGCGTTCAAGGCAAGGACTTTAGCCACTAGGCCATGCTGCCGGGCCCAACTCCCGTTAACTGTTAAATACATTTTGACAATGGGATGCTGGTCTCTCTGCTTTTGTTCATACACTTAAATACCAGAAAAAAGGAGGAAAAAAGTGGCAGAATAACAATTTCTTCTTCAAATCAAATTAGGATGAGCTTTTTCTTATGTCTGTGCACATTGAAGGCATTGATAAAATAAGTAATTCAAATACGTATTACAAAGGTATTAATAAAGTGTCCTGGAAATTGAAGTGAGGGTTATATACAGTGGTTGTGTTTCATTGTGCCCGGTTATTGCTCCAAAAAGATTCCATGGTATTTGCTAATGTTACCTATATTTGTTGTTATGCAAATGGCTATGTTATGCAAAACAATACGCATATATATATCAACACACTATATTGCTATAGGTGTCATTCTGAACTCTGGTGATAATTTGTGTTTTTTCTTTTTTGAAGTTGTATCCTTCCTAATATTTGAGAAACAGTGGTATCTAGTTTGAGGAAACTAATATGAGTATGCTTCACAAAATATACCAGGAAAGTCAGATTTCTCGTCTTAAAGGCATTTATAATTATCAGGGAAGGAAATATTTGTTGGACAATATATTGAAGTTACCCTTTGCAGGTGTGTATGCTGGAACTAAAATTTGCTGGAAGCAAGAATTCATGAAAAGAGAAATGTCTTTTCCTTGTAAGGAACATAAGAAAACATTTCTACTTTGCCCCCAATAGATGATTAAGAGTGCTACAGTTCTTCTCTATGAAAGTCAGTGATAGAGACTTCTGTTTGACAAATTAATGCACAAATGCCATATTGCTTTTCAAAAATACACATTTATAAGCCTCTCTAGAATGAGGGATATCGATTGACTTTAACATTCTGAAATGGTTGACTTATCTCTGGGTAGCACGTACAAGAAATTGTAACCCTGTTCTATTTGACACATTACTCAATCACTGTGATTTATAGGATCAGAATAGCAACCTGCACCTTTTTATACTTATAGGCATGGATGTTTAAATGGAAATGCAGAAGTACAGGCTAGTTGCAGATTTTACTTCAAATTTGATTTGAATTGAAACCTGTAAATTTAATTAAGGGTTGTAAGAAATTGTTAAGTCTACCTCTTAATTGCAGTGCATTCTGAATACCAGGTTAAGTTCTTCCTGCTACCTTCCTACCCATGTTTGCTTGCATATTTATTTTCTTGCTAACATAAAACACAACACTGCATTGTTTTACCTTTTAATTCCCTGCTAATCTACACATGCATGTAAGTTGAAAAGAAGTCTACACTATTTCTAATAGTGATATATTGGGAAGTATTTATTTATAGAACTTTATAGGACAGGTTTGTTTGAAAATATTTTGTGCACATTGGTGATGTTTTACAGTATTCATTGAATTACTTCCTACTAACATTGCATTCTTAAATTTCCACTGAGTGTTGTGGGGAGCCATGCAGTTGGGTCGGATGGGGTGGGTGTGTGATGAGCACCGCTCCTCGGTTAGCAAGGCTATGAGGAATTTCTGGCTGCATTGCAAGGCCCAGCAGAATGTCTCTGGTCACCGCATTGCTGCCTCACCCCATTGTATGGACACTCAGTCACCTCTCTGTTTCATAGAACTCTCCTGAGAGTGGTGGTAGTGTTTTTCTGCTAATGTGAAGTGATACCTGTAACTGGTATAACACCTCAGACTGATCAATCATGCTCTGATAAAAACATGTTTAGTGAAATAAGGCAATGACACACAGCGAAAAGCATACAATAATACAATTGATCCTACAGTGTCTCCAAACATCCTATTATGTGCCCAACTTTGTCCTGAAGTTTGCCCTAATATAAGTAATGTTTTCCTTAAGTAATGGCTTGATAATATCTTGGAACAGATGGCAATCATGGAGGTACAGAGTTTACCATGCGTCTTGAACTGTTACAACACATGATATGACGCATTTGATTTTTCTCCATGGAAAGCAGAAAGTATATGGGGCATCTTCTAAAGCGAAACAAATGTGAACCTCCCCCCCCCCCCCCCGCAAATGGCTTAAAATCTCAAGCTTATATCGGCACTCATATTTAGGGAAAGAAAACAGTTTATAAGGATAAAAGGAAGTTTCTTGTAAAGGCCCTCTGTTTGTAGATTGGCTGAGTTGCCTTGATCCCTTTTACTGCCCTTTAACAAAAGAACAAACAATTAAATCAACACCAAGAACAAGAAACTGAATCAGCACTAGGTGAATGTGATGGTAATTAATCCATGATTTGATTATAAAATTTAGCAAATAATCTGTTATATACTTTTTTTTTAAGATTTTATTATTATTGGAAAGCCGGATATACAGAGAGGAGAGACAGAGAGGAAGATCTTCCATCTGATGATTCACTCCCCAAGTGAGCCGCAACGGGCCAGTGTGTACCGATCCGATGCCAGGAACCAGGAACCTCTTCCGGGTCTCCAATGCGGGTGCAGTGTCCCAAGGCCTTGGGCCATCCTCGACTGCCCTCCCAGGCCACAAGCAGGGAGCTGGATGGGAAGTGGAGCTGCTGGGATTAGAACCGGCGCCCATATGGGATCCCGGGGCTTTCAAGGCGAGGACTTTAGCCGCTAGACCACGCTGCCGGGCCCGTCTGTTATATACTTTTATAAATTCCTTTCATTTATGATCTTTTCTTTTAACTCTGTACTTTTAAAATTTAAGCAATATTAGTGTTTAGTGAAAATTGATTTTGGATATAAATAAACCACTTGTCACTGTGTAACCGCATGTGCTGCCAACTGTGGAGCTCCTGACTTCAGCCAGGTCACTGCAGGTTTGAATGAGTAATAGCTTGCTGAAAATATATTCTCTGAAATTTTTTTAGGATTGATTTTGTAATCATTTTGTAATGAAGTAAAAATGAAACAATTGGATGTTGTGCAAAAGCGTGTGATTTGTGCATAAACAAAAGAAGGTAACTTTTCTAAGTTGTCCATTATGAGCATCATGCCGTAATGGTCCATGCCTCCTCTGCCTCTCCCTCATCTCTTATCTTGCCAATCCACGCATCCTTTGCAAGCTCTCCAGTCAGCCAGAGCAGGTCTGCTGCAGAGGGTCATTTTGGGGAGAAATTTTATGAAAGATCTTTGGTATCTGATTGTTATATATTGTGATTTAGAAGCTGCAGTGGTTTGAGTATATATTTAAACTGTGTAATCATCACTAATTTGAGCTCATTCGGTTAGAAAGTATTTTACATCAAAATAAGATGTACCATTTTTGCACATTTTACAATCATGTCTTTTCAACGTTGCTGTTATGCTTAAGTTATTACAGCATATTTTATTCTAGCACAGGTTTACTGTTTCTGAAGCTTTCAAAATTTTAATGCAGATTTAGTAGTTTGTAGTACTGCTTTGTAGTAATTTATTAATGCAACTTCTTAAAGTTACTAATGTAGAGACATCATTAGTTTTACTGACCCAACAACTGCAAAGGGTCTTAATGAAACTTTTTGTTTTCTTTTAAGAATTCTATTTGGGGCCCAGCGGCATGGCCTAGTGGCTAAGTCCTCGCCTTGAAAGCTCCGGGATCCCATATGGGCGCCGGTTCTAATCCCAGCAGCTCCACTTCCCATCCAGCTCCCTGCTTGTGGCCTGGGAAAGCAGTTGAGGATGGCCCAATGCATTGGGACCCTGCACCCGCATTGGAGACCCGGAAGAGGTTCCTGGTTCCCGGCTTCGGATCAGCGCGCACATCGGCCCGTTGTGGCTCACTTGGGGAGTGAATCATCAGATGGAAGATCTTCCTCTCTGTCTCTCCTCCTCTGTGTATATCTGGCTGTAATAAAATGAATAAATCTTTAAAAAAAAAAGAATTCTATTTGTACAAACATTATCTACTTTTGTATATATTGTTATCTCTGAGATGAAGGTTGTGTCTATTAGATAGCCATGCTAAGCTTGAGGAAAAGGTTGTGCCCAAATCTGTTGTGTCCATTTCCTAAGAGTGCTATACCAAATTCCATTAAACTGGGCAGCTTAAACAATCAAATTTTATTCTGTCACTTTCTGAGGTTGAAAGTCTGACACTAATCTGTTGGCCAGGTTCTGTGTTCAGTGAAAATTTCAGAAAAGCTGCCCTCCTTGGCTCTTTCATTTCTTTCTTTTCTTTTTTTTTTTTTTCCATTCGCATGAAATGTTTTAGGTGTGAAAATCTTCTGCTTTGCCATCTTTGATTCTGGTCCATTTCTTTTCCTTCTGACATCAACGTATTACTGAGGATCGTTTCAAGGGCTGGTTTGGTGTGGACAAATTCACTGTGGAGGTACCTAACTTCATTTTCAAATGAAAGCTTTCTGGGTACAATATTGGTTGAACGTTTTGTTGCTTTAAGGTCTGAAAGATGTTACCCCATTCCTGTCTCACTCAAAGGGTCTCGGTGGTGACTTGGATTGAGAGGTTTTTCCTTCTCTTTTTTCTGGGTTGCTTTTCTGAGTTTCGTGAATCCTCTTGGTTCCTCAGGATCCAGGAAACTTCAGACACCTTTCCCTGCAATTCTACACTTGCTACTCTCTCCTCTGCTTAATTCTGTCCCTCTCTGTCTGCAGTCTCCCCTACACCAGCCTTCTGTGGTCAGCCATCTTAACTGCACCCTCTTAATTTTCTTTTTTTCATGTTCATTTATTTGTATTGGAAAGTCAGATATACAGAGAGGAAGAGAGCAATATCTTCCACCAAATGATTCACTCCCCAGGGGGCCACAGCACCCAAAGTTGAGTTGATGCAAAGCCAGGAGCCAGGAGCTTCCTCCTGGTCTCCCATGCAGATGCAGGGCCCTAAGGCTTCGGCTGTCTTCTCCCACTTTCCCAGGCCACAAACGGTAAGCTGAATGCCAAGAGGGGCCAGCGTCCATCCTGGCTTGTGCAAGGCGAGGACCTTAGCTACTGGGCTACCACACAAGGGGCTTTCCTATATCTTTCTATGTTCACATGACTTGAAGAAAAAAATAAGAAAAACATTTTTTTTTCTTTTTTGAAGGGTTTTTATTTATTTCAAAGAGTTGCAGAGAGGGACAGAGATCTTCCTCATGCTGGTTCACTCTGGAGAGAACTGCAAAAGCCAGTCTCCCACATGAGTGCAGAGGCCCAAGGTCTCAAGCCAGGAATGCACAGGTGCTCTCCTCAGCAGGGAGCTGGGTCAGTGGAGCAGCCAAGACTCACACCTTTGCCCAGATGGAATTCAGGCACTTAGATATCGGCTTAGCCCTGTGCACTATAGCACCAGACCATGACTAATTTTTTTCCAAAAAGCACTGGTCACATTGGAAGAGGAGTCTACACTAATTCATTACAACGTCATATTACCTAACCATATTTTCCATGATACTATTTGCATAGATTGTCATAGACTAATTGTGTGTGGATTGGAGCATTAGAAATGAATGTTTTGGGCCTGGCACCATGGTCTAATGGCTAAAGTCCTTGCCTTGAAAGCGGCAGGATCCCATATGTATACTGGTTCTCATCCCGGCAGCTCCACTTCCCATCCAGCTCCCTGCTTGTGGCCTGGGAAAGCAGTCGAGGATGGCCCAAAGTCTTGGGACTCTGCACCCGTGTGGGAGACCTAGAAGAGGTTTCTGGCTGCTGACTTCAGATCAGCACAGCTCTGGCCATTGAGATCAAAAGTAAAATCCCTAAATCAAAATTCTGCAAAATGCCAAAAAAGGAAGAGGGTCGGCAATGAGCATGGCATTAGATTTTTCAAACTGTGCTTCAGCATCAAAGATTCAATTCTCTGAAAATGCACATAGGAAAGATTTTTTTTATTAAACCCTAGAGTTGCATAGATACATTTCAATAAATACTGTGGCAACATTTTATCATCCTCCCTTTCTCTAAAAAGCTTCTGGAAAATGTTGTACATCAAGAGGATAAAGTAACACTGAGAAAGAGAAATTCTTAGACATTGGAGAGAATCTATCTCACACAGTAGTGATAATGCACAATGATGCTGAAGAGAACTCCAAGGGGGAGAGCAGTGGTGTGGATTGAGAAAGCAGTCTGTTCAAACAGGATCAGGAGAACAGGGCTTCAGGCAAGTTCAGTTTTAAGGAGGAAAAATTAACAAAAACTTTCTGAATTTTATGCATTGTGACACTAGTTACACTTTTGTAAGATTCTGTATACATTATAAACTAGATAAAAGTAACTGAGTCTGTTTTTAAAATGTTATAAAATGGAAAGAAATCAAATTGCAATACCCTGCATGGTTTTGGTCTATGAATGATATAGACTCAAGGGAAGATACAAACTAAGTGGATTTCACAAGTGATTATGATAAGTCTATATTGGGGAAAATGGAAATTAGATAACATGGATTGTGAAGGTTGCCAGAGGGAAAATGTTCATGGTAGCTAAATTCTTATTTCCATACTACAAAATCATCAAGCATCAAAAAAAATGGCCATTCATGAGATTCTAATATTAACATTTAGATATTAAAATGTGGAAAAATGCAGGCCAAGATGTTTTATAAATTTCTCAAAGGACTAGAAATTGGGAGAGAGAATAGAGTGGAGAAGCATTCCATATTGTATTGTTGCCATAGCTCACATTAGCTCAGCATGCTGTGCCATAACACTGACCCCAAACATTACAAATCTAAGTAAGTCCAGAGACAAGCGTTGCAATGCTTTCTTAAGGTAAACATTTGATGTCTTTCTGGAATCCTTCCTGTAACATTCCTGTAACTTTTTGGCTTCCTCAGGTTTATGAACTTATATTCTCAGTCTTCATCTATTACTGGGGTTTCTTGATTCTCTCATAGGTTATCATGTATAATGTCTGCGAGAGGAGGAGAGACAGACAGGAATACCTTCTGTCCTCTGATTCACTCCTCAAGCAGCCGCAATGTCTGGAGCCAAGCCAATCGGAATCCAGGAGCCAGGAGTTTCTTCCAGGTCTCCCACACAGGTGCAGGGTCCCAACGCTTTGGGCTGTCCTCCACTGCTTTCCCAGGCCTCAAGCAGGGAGCTGGATGGGAAGTGAGGCTGCCAGGATTAGAACCAGCACCCATATGGGATCCTGGGTGCTCAAGGCGAGGATCTTAACCACTACACTATTAGGCCGGGCCCAAAGCAAAATTTTTAAAAACTGTTCCAAAACTTAAAAGGCTTATTCAACCTTTAACTACTTCAATACTATAATAATGTAGGTAAACACTTAACAGAATAATGATGCTAAAGAAAATGTTCTTTTAAAAAGCTTGATGGTCTATTATACATTATGTTAGATGGAGGTCAAATATAAGCAAAGCATAAAAGTATATAACCCTAATATAAGCATGATATGTTTAGGTCACCAGCCTCTTTAGTTTTTTGGTATATAATGAATACATGATTTATATCCTCAGATGACTCAAATCAAGTTAAAATTTCAGTTTTTTTGATAAACCAACAAATTTTCAGCAAATCTAATATAGGTTATACAACTTATTCATTAGGGCTCTTTGTGATGTTTTTGAGTGAAATTCCATCTGTAGAGGTAAATAAGAAAAGGAACTTAAAATCATAAGATTCTACAGAATCTTTTATTCCCCTTATGAGTATCATAAAATCTCGAATCCTTACCGTAATATTTAATTGGTTATTTTATTTTATTTTATTTTATTTTATTTTATTTTATTTTATTTTATTTTATTTTATTTTATTCATTGATTACATTGTATTATGTGATACAGTTTCGTTGGAACTGGGAATCACCCCACCCCTCCACCCGCCCTCCCCCCATGTGGAATATTCCACCTTGTTGCATATCCACTGATCAAGTACAGTTGAGAGTCCGTCTTTGCAAGCATAAACTAAACATAGAGTCCAACATCTTATAGTCCAATCTAGTTCCTCAGCTTCCTGGGGAGACCCTGTCTGGTCCGAGGGCAGAACCATCAGATTATCAATCCGATCAATTAAAGGCTCCAACATACCCTCAGCAACAATTAACTTCGTTGTGTAACTAATAGTTATGGTATTGAGTAACCAGTATGTTAAAAACAATTGCAATTTCTTAACCATCTTCTGTGATCACCTCATTGTCAATTCAGTTTTAGTTTATACACAACATATAACATAATAGACATAAAATAACATTTTTACATAACATCATATCATCTTAAATTAACGCAAACATGTGGTATCTGACCTTTTGGGATTGGCTCATTTCCCTTAGCATTATGGTTTCCAGTTTGGCCCATTTGGCCACAAAGAACTGCATTTTGTTTTTTTTAATAGCTGAGTAATATTCCATGGAGTAGATGAACCATAGCTTTCTTATCCAGTCTTCTGCTGATGGGCATTTCGGTTGCTTCCATGTTTTTGCAATTACTGATTGTGCTGCTATGAGCATAGGAGTGCATGTTGGCTTAATAACTTGAATTTGAAATTATGTTCTCATTGCTCCTGGGTTCCTTGCTATCATATGCTTATTTGGCACACAGAGTACTGAATGCTACCTAGGTTCTCCAGCAAACTTTCAGTGTTGGCAGTGTAGATAGCAACATGTTTAGCTTTCCATTCTCTTTGCTGTTCCTTTCTTGATTAAATGACATAGTGGCGCCATCACCTGGGTGTTCAACTGTTTTAAGATAATATCCCACTGATGAACATCAAAGACTTTTAATTACATGTACTACTAGTTCTTTACAGTGTTAGTGGTTTAATTTAATGGTGCTTGAAGAATCAAATGAGTGTTATATTGATGCTGTAAGTGCTCACAAAAGAATTATCAGCCATTTACAGTACCATGTTAACCACATGAGGAAATCCCTCAATCTAACAGAAAGCAGATGTAAAAGCACAGATTTTATGGGTATTTTTGTAGAGTAAGGCATGAAGAAAACATCAAAGTTGGCCTGTTGATTAATTTTTACAAAACTTTGACAGCCATAAAAATAACATACTACTGTGTTGTAAATATGACTGGCTAATCCTTCCCTTGAAATCATCCCCGGTATAACATGTGCACGTTGCTTCATGTCAGGGCTGCTTCATTTCCCAGCCAGCTCACTGATAATGACCTAGAAAAGCAGCAGAGGATGGCCTAAACCCTTGGGACCCTCCCTGTACGCCTATGCATTGGGTATCTAGAAGAAGTTCCTGGCTGCTGGCTTCAGATAGGCTCAACTCTGGTCCATGTAGCCATTTGGGGAGTTAACCAGCAGATGGAAAATCTTTGTCTCTGTCTCTCCTTATCTTTGTAAATGGGCCTTTCCAATAAAAGTAAATAAATCCTTAAATATTAGTGTATATTTAAAATATGTGTTACCTATCCCTCATATTTAATCTATTTTACTGCTGAGACTTGAAAAAAAAGGTTTCTAACAGGAGCTGTAGCATTTTAACAAATACATTTTTTTGAATGGAAAAACTAATATTTGTACCTCCTAGACAGTAAACATACATATTAGAAAATACACATAAAGCCCTTTGACTGATTCATTGGGTAGTTGCTATGTTCATTTTACCCTGAATTATAATATTTAAATTTTTCTCAAAACCTAGCAGTTGAGAAGTTGGAGTAAGATTTGATTAAATGCATATGCACTGACCTGTGTAAGTGTGTTCATTCTCCAATATTTGATTAATTTTAAAGTGTTGTGATTTGATTAATTGGGGTAGTCAGATTTGGCAGTAGTAAATTATATTATTTGAAGATGCCTAATCTGTATCATCTGTTGTCCTACTTTAGGTAAGTTCCAATTAAATGTTAAATCCCTGTTACAACAGATGTTTATTTCTTTCAGCTTCTGTAACACTTTGTTCATGCACAAATCATGACTTTTTTCACACTTAGTTGTGACTATTACCACTAGACTGGGATCCCCTTGTGCAGAAGCACCACCATTTCCTGCTTGACTTTGAATTCCCCTACAAAGAATTTTAACAAAATATTCAGTCATTATTCAGCTGCTATGACTACTTGCTTAGCGAATAGGAATAATACTCAGAGTATATACTATGATACATACTGTAATACCTAACAAATCTGAAAATAACGGAGTGCCTTCACAGAAAACCAGCAGTGTCATCAAATGCAGAGATTACTTTTGATTGGGTGAAATTGGAAAGTAAGGCTCCTAGAAGATAGCTGAATGTATTGCAGATTTTGAAGTTATGGGATTATCATTCAACAGACACTTAGGAGAACCTGTTGTACTACAGGCAACACACTACAATCACTTGGGTACAAATGAGACATATTCATAGGACACATTATATATGAAGAAGCAATTTTAAAACAACCTGAAAACAAAAGCACCAAGGAGGATTTCTCCAGGCAATCGCCGCAGAGTTGGCATTGGGGTTCAATGGGTTAAGCTGTGACTTGAAACACAGCAATCCTGTTGCAATGCTAGCAACCCCTTGAACCAGCTGTTGGGTTTCGACAGCAGCTTCCTGGTAATATGCCTGGAAGAGCATTGAGAGAAGGGCCCTTACCACCCCTGTGTAATGCCTGAATGGACTTCCAGGCTCTTGGCTTCAGCCTTGCCCAGAGGAATATTTGGGCTTAACCAGCAGATGTAAGATATCTCTGTTTCTACTTCTTTCTTGAGTGTAATTTTGCCTTTCATATAAATAAATAAATGCTTTAAAAACCATCACAGTGGTATCAAGTATGATGGTGTCAAGGAAGGGTATTATACAAATGTACGTAAAATAAGTGATTATTCATTTGAATAGAACAAAGTTAGTTGCTTGTGGTATTGGTATTTAGTTGCTTCTCAATTAGCTGGAAAGTGTTCGCATGTAATACCTACATTCCGGAGGATCTTGTGAGAATTAAAATAAGACAATATTCTCTTGTAAGAATTAAAATATGTAAAACAAAAGCCAATTTTCATCAGTAGCTATTTCCTGGTGCTTTTTCTCTTTCCTAATCACCTCTTGTTACTTTCTTATGTGTACAGTTGATTTTAGAGATCACAGGATTGATAATTATGTTCTAGTTGAAGCATGACAAATTTGTTTCTAAGTGAATTATACAATTGGAAGAATTTATAAGGGAAACCTTTATTCATTATTTGCAAATATTTTAAAAAGTATGCCAGCTAGAGTAGAATCTACAGTAGTTCCTTGGTGAACGTGTTCTAGCAATCTAGAAATCTTTACTCAGATGAATAATTTTATATACTTATGATCGAATGAACCTTCATGTGAATTTTGAAGACAATTGTTGGAACTTGGAGGTGCACTCTTTCAACATAAATTATGTTCTGCTGGAATTCCTTTTTCACAGCATTTCTGTGGTGGTGGTAAGTTGAACTGATGTTAAAATGAGTGAATCTGTTTTAAGAAGAGTGAAAAGGAAAAGGAAAAACCTCTGCTCACATACTTCAACCAATTACATTTGACATAAAGATTTTGACCTCCTGCTCTTTAACTCCAGAATGGTAGACTGACAGTATTCATTAGTGCTTTTTTTTTTTTTCTTTTGATAAGGCTAAGAAATGATTCCCAACCTGAACATTAGCAATAAAGTAAGAGGCTTCAATTTGCACACTATTCATTGTAAACTCTGTGAAAGCTTGGTCATTGGGTCACAACAGAACGGGTTTTTTTTTCTTTTTTTGACAACTTAATTTGCAAGTCATTACCACCTGCAAATCAGTTACAAAGAATCATGCAAATTAAAATATAATGCAAGGGAGTATTTAGTCTTTTTGTTTCAGTTATTTATCATAAATGGCTTTGTTTTAAAATTTTTGTTTGAAATGTGGCAGCCTATTGATTAGCTTCAAAAACACATGCATCACAGTTCAACACAAATTACTTTAAATTGAGGTAATCAAGAATCTTATACAGTAGTCTTGTTTCAGCTAACCTCCATTTATTACAGGGAATGATGATACTGAAATTCATGGCTTTATCCAGATGCTTCTGATTTTTTTCCAAGATAAATGGTGTAAACCTGTAACATACAAAGATAAAAATAGAAATGATAGGTTTTTTGGTTTGAGCAGAAGCTTTGGGAAAGTAATTCAGTAATGAGTCTGTGGTGAGTAAACACAAGTGAGTCTTCCCTGGAATACAACTCCACATTTTCGTTATTCTAATATTTTTTGCATGTTTTTTGCACCCTGGTTACAGTTGAAATGCCATCTGCATGTGTTCTTACATCATGGAGAATAATAGGAAAGTTAACACAAATTCTTTAAATGTGATTGATACAGACCTTAATGATCATTCATTTAACTCCAAATTTTGTTAAGAGTCAGAAGAAAATGGTTCTAAATATTCCATGTTCTAAAGAAAAAAATAATCTTGGCCTATAATAACGTACCCAGCAAAGCTTTCTTTTGTCTTTGAAAATGGAACAAAATGAAGAGTATGACTCTTCCAATCCTGCCCTAAAAAAATGGTACTTAAAGATGTTCTCTCGACAGAGAAAAGGAATAGCATCCACCAAAACCAAAGGCAAATATGAAGAACATGCCAGTAAAATAACAGAAGACTAAATCAATGAACCACAAATTGCTAAATGAAAGGACCAAATTACCAGCTTTTTATATTAACTCTATATATAGATTGATTAAGCTCATCAATTAAACGTCATAGGTTAGTAGCCTGGATTTAAAAAAAAAAAACTCAAAACTCATCTAGTTGTTGCCTATAGGAGATACATCTCACCAGGAAAGATTAGCAGAAACTGTCTCATGGATTTTGATTTTTTGTTTTTATTTTCATTTCTTTAAAAGACTCTTTTTCTCCTTAAATTCTTCACTGACTCATAGATCATATAATAGCATATTTTTCTTCAATAATGTTCTTGACTTTCTTTTTCCTTTCTTCAGAGACACAGTAGTCATTCAATAGCATGTTATTTAACTTCATGGTGTTGTAAAATTGTTTTTTTAATTTGTGTTTTTCTTCCTGTTCTTGATTTTGTTTTGTGGTTTTTCTTTTAAGGGCATGTACAGTAATTGTGTAACCAGTGGCATATTGCTTAATTTCATGGCGTTGTAAATTTATATTTTCTTCCTATTTTGTTGTGGGTTTTCTGTTGGGGAGGTTTATAGTGACTGTGTCTTGGAGGGTGTCATGTCCAGATGTGAGGATACGGTGTAGTGTGTATCTCTACTTCTAGAGTGAGAATGGACTCCTGGTGAAACTGTTGAATGTTTCTTGACAATGGGATGCTGAACTTTCTGCCATTGTCCATGCCTGCAATGATGGAGTTATGGTTGGTTATAAGGAAATATGCTGTTGCAGAAGAACAGTAAACTTCCTTCTGGACTAGGGAGAAGAGCTTTCTCTGGTCCTTGCCTGCTTCCAACTTTGGGTCCCCACCCCCTCTCGTAATAACCATCAGGAGTGCTCCAGAAACCCGTCAAAACAAACAAACAAACAAACAAACAAAACTAGAATAGAGAACAACAAGGAAAGCTTAGAGACAGACAGGAAACGGTCAGTGGGGATGCACTTATACCTCACTGGGTGGGACACAAAGATTAGTTACTCATCACTGGGGTATGGAAGATTTCTCTGCACACCCCTCCTAAACATGCTCACCTAAACTTTTGACATATATCCTGTTAGAATTATAGAGTTAGACCACCTGAAAAACAGCCAGGTTCAGCGAAATCATGCTTCAATTCTATAAACTGCTAAAGACTAAAATTAAAATAGGCATGAGACAGCTGAATAGCAATCTAAGCCATTTTAAGGTGTATAGAATACGGTTGAATGTAAACCAAAATTGAAATGTCTATGAAGAAGTCACAGGTTGTGGTTGACAACCTGCATTTTCCTATTAACATATTGATTAATCAATACCATGTCAATTAATGCCATAATGTTGTAAATGGTTGAAAATATGTTGGGACTTTTAATGGATTGGGATGATGCTCTGCTGACTCTACCTTCAGACCAGAGATGGTCTCACCAAGAAACCAGGACAATAAGATGCTGGACTTTATGCTTGGTAAATACCTCCAATGAAAGAATGTCTACTGAATTTGAACTATTGAAATGCAACAAGGTGAAGCAATCCGCCGTGGGAGGAGGGTGTGGGGAGGGGCGGGGGGAATCCCAGTGCATAAAAAAATGTATCACATAATGCAATGTAATTAGTTTAAAAAAAAGGAAATGCAATAAAAATGTTAAAAAAGAAATATGCTGTTGCAATGATAAGGGAGAACTCACTGTGTGTGTGGCAGGGGGTTTCTGGAGGGGATAGGGGAAATCCCAGGGCATATAGAACTGTATCATAAAATAACAAACAAAATGAAAAGAGTTAGCATAATCTTACAGAATATGAGCATGTAGATTGTTCTTTGTATGTCTGATTTCTCTTAATGCATACCCAAAAATCCACACAGTAACTTCTTTGGCAACAGATGGGTTTTTGTTTTTGGTATTTTCTAAGTTCACTAAATGTGTTACACTTTTTACTTGTTTTCTCTGCTCATGCATGAAAAAATTTCCTTAGTTGATTTCATGGCATTTTTTAATTGAGCTATATATGTGAATATAGTAGAATTCACCATTGAGCCATGAGCTGAAAGTCAGTACAGCGATTTCTTTTAAGCTTGAACAGATAGTGCTAAGAGATCAATGGCTAGTGATGATTGTCTTCATTCTGGTCTTCATTTTATTTAAAAAAAATCTGAGAACACAAATCACAAACAGGAATAATCTATTAAGCCTTCCAACACTTATGCTTATTTTTATAATATTTCTTTTTGGTTTTAAATAAAGATTTACTGTTAAAAGGCTGAGTTACAAAGAGAAGTAGAGTGAGAAAGGGAAATCTGTCTTCCATCCACTAGTTCACTCCCCAAATGTCCATGATGACCATTCCTGGAATCCGAATCCATGAGCTATCTTTGTGTCTCCCACATCAGCTCTGTGTCCCAAAAAACTTGGGCCACCCTCCCCGCCTACCAGCTCACGGGCACGGAGCTAGATTGCAAGTGGAGCATCCATGGCATGTACTGAGGCCAATATAGGATACTGGTGCTGGTAAACCGAGGTTTATTCTGTTGAGCCACTATGCCAGCCTCTCTCTCTCTCAATTTGGTACTGGTGGTCATGTCCTGATTAGAGCAAAATTGGTTATTCCTTTGTGGGTATGTATTGTGTCATAGTAGGGTCTATAACTTTCAGTGACATTTGTAAACTTTTTAAATTTTATATTTGATGTTTATACAGTTGAGAAGGATGTTTGCCCATGTGTACCACTGATTATGGTTGAGAACATTGAGGCATGTGGAAATGTGAATGAGACAAATGCTTCCTATTTTTCCCTCTTGTATCTGCAGATCAAGGGTTGGCAGGGGAGTGTGACACTCCCAGCACCAACCTCTACCCCTTTCATATCCAGGGATGAGGGGGGCTGGACATTTAATGTCAGCCTAGGAACACTAATATGGAGAACAATATTCTGAGGGTATTTCTTCAGTGGTTTCAATAGTACTGAGTCATTTTTTGTTTAATTGCTCCAAGATTGAGAAAATCTTCCAGAGACCTACTGGCTGACATACCCATATTATTCTCCACTTGCTCAGATACTTGTGTTCAAAGCTTGGGCAGGAGACTTGTCCAACCTGTCTTGTTTTCCATCTATGAATCACTCGATGTCCCCTGCTGGTCTAGATGTGCTGACTTTCATGTCCCCCATGTGCATTTGGGCATGCTGTCCACTGCACAGGCATTAGCAACTGAAGAGGCCCAGTCCTGATACATACATTCAAAGGTCATACTACAAATCCTGTGATTTTTCCCTTTGGTCAGAGTTTCGAGTTCATTAGTCCAGCTGTGAATCCCCACGAAACCTCACCTGAGGTGATGTCAGACCTGACTCCTGTTTGCTAGCCAGTGTGGGGTCAGGCTCAGTCTGTTATGCACATCAGTTTATGCACAGTGGTGGGTTGCAGTCGCCTGGGTCAGTTCTGTCCCCAGCCTCAATTCATACATAAATAAGTGGATGCTATGGTCCAACATAACTCGGATAAGCACAAACTTGTCTCTTATGCACATCAGTGTGAACCTCAGCCTGGTTTGGGTAACCCCCACTAAATCCCACCAGGGCTACCCCTAGCCCTGGTTCCTACACGTGTTGCTATGTGCAGCAGATTGTTCTAGTCAGTCCTGCATTCCATCCAACTATTGTACCTCTCAGGATTTAGACTTGCCAGCTGGCTCTGAAGTCACCAACGGTGAGGCAGGCGGTGGCCTTCGGCTGCAAAGACGACCAGAGACAAGTTGGTGTGGAATGTCTGCTTTATTACGCATAGGTTACAGGTTATAAAGGATAAGGAAGGGGGGCAGGAGGTAGGCTTCCAGCAGACCCCACACCCACCAAAGACACTGTAATTGGCTGTATGACATGTCTATCTCCCTAGGTCTTCGGTCATGTCAGAGGTCATATTCCAGGGGTACTTCCTTTGATCTTCTAGCCATGTTGGCTAGAAGAGAAGGTTAGGCTTAAGCCACACTTTCCAGGCAGCCGGGCAAGGGCCTGGTTGATCGCCCATATTTACCCACGCATGGGTAATGCAGCCTAACTTAGCCTGAAAATCAAGCCCACATGTGTACTACTGGGTAACACGGTCTGTTCGTCCAATTCCACCCATAGCTCTGGTTCTCAGGTACTGATGGGATCTGGAGTGCATCAGAGGAGTGTCCACATTTTCCCTACTAAGCCCGCTCCAAGCTGTGGATCTTGCATTTTGTAGCTGGTTCTACAGTCTAGCTTGGCAGGACTTACCCCCATTCCTAGCACTTGCCAGCTGATGCTGTGCCAAAGCCCAATAATCAATTGGCATTTACTATGATTTTTGCATGCCCCAGTGAATATAATGGCTCAGTCCAGCTTAGCTCTCCTCCTAACCCAGCTCATGTGCAGGGCAACGGGGATTGAAGCCCTGGGCCAACCTGAGCCAACTTAGGCCAACCTGGTTTGCCCCTGGTCCCAATTCTCAGGCTCACCAACAGGAGCACTGGCATAGCACAGGACCTCCTGCAGCACCCCCTACCAGGCTCACCTCTGACCTGTGGTCTTATTCATGCCACTGGATGCTGTGGCCCAGTCTGGCAGCACCCCTCACCTGAGCATTTGTTGTGTGGTGCTCTAGCCTGGCTCCACCCAGCCTGTCTTCAGTCCCAACTCATGCTTGTGCATGCTGTGACCTAATACAGCTCGGTCAGCCCCCCGTCCATGCCCTTACATAAATTGATGGGTGTTGCAACCCAAACCAGGCTGTTCTGGCCCACTCCTGGACCTGACCTACACTTAATGCCTGGGGGTACTGTAGCCTGCCCTTGTCTGGGATGCCCCCAGCTTTGGCTCTGGCATTCACTATTGAGATCCCCAAGCTATTCCATCAAGACATCTCCTATCGCAGATGTCACTTGCAACCATGGGTGCATGGCCCAGCCTTGCTTGGCCCAACTCCTGATCTGGCATTCACTAACTGTGGCAGTCTTGCCCAACCAACCCCTTTCCATTCTAACTCATAATGGTGGGTGCTAGAGTGCAGCACTACCTGGCCTGCCTCAGATTGGTGTATTGTGTTGTTCAGATATGCATTCACCTATTCTAGGTAGTGTTCTAGAACTGTAGATTCAGATCTTTGATGCTCAAAATATGTGGAACAACTTATGTTAGCAAGACAGAATCTTTAGCTTCAGTTGTGAACTAATGAATTGGAATCTGTATTGTAAAGCTCGTTCCTATGTCCAAGTGTAAAAAGCGTAAGTGGAGAATCAATGTCTGACATATGGTTAATTTGAAAATATTTATTCAATTAATATTAATATAATATTATAATGGATATTACATATCTTTTTAAAAAGAATATCCACATTTTGGAGAAATGTTTTAAAGTTCTAAGCAAACGTTGAAGATTCAGATGTGTTAAAATTTATCAGGGTGTTAAATTATTTCAGGAGACATGAACCTTTGTTTTGCATGAAGGAAAATTAAACCATTACTGTAGATACTGATTTTAGATATGTTTATGGGCCCGACTTCAGTTTATAAGTTATGTTACCAAATAAGGTAATTTTGTAAAAATTTTTATATCAGGTTGTACTTAAATAGCAGAATGACTTACAACTGCTTATGAAGGACTATTTTTTTCATGGTTTCTGTTATATAGGTTCTTTTTTTTAAAAAAAAATTCTTTACATAGTTAATTAGGACAAAAAGGTTCAAGGGCTACAGGAAAGTGGGTAAGACTATTATTTCCAAATTGTATTTTTCATATATCTTGGGTAAAAGGGGAGATAAAGGGAGAAGCCCCACCCTTGCTCAAGTGGTTTTGATAGTTCAACAGTTATGAATTGCTGCCAATCTCACCATTCCAAGCACGATGAGATCGCTGAAGAATTCACTGATATGGTCCATCGTAGAGTCTCCATTTGCCCAGTTTTTCACTGCCAACATATGGCTGAGGTAGTTGACCTACTTGTTCTGTCCTCTGTCTTTTCATGGTTAGGGTTCAAGAAACATTGAGGTGCTCCCAGACCAGATTCTTATGTGTACTTGCAAGTACAGGGCCCAGTACAGTCTATACTATTGTAAAGATATAGAGGAAATCAGTGGGCAGAGAGATTTTGGTGAAGAGAGAAGAAAAATCCCAGAGCCTATAAAATAGTATCATAAAGTTTAAAAGAAAAGTGATACATATAGAATAAATGTTTGTCAGAGAGGTATTTTTTTAAAAGAAATTATGAATTTTGGCGGGAATAATCTTTCCTATTCAACCATATGTGACAAGAGTATCTTTATCTTTTCATTTGCGCCCTGAATGCACTTCTTGATTCTGGCTTTGTCTTTGTTCCACACAGATCAAAATCTGTAGCTTGGTACTGTGACACACAAGGGGAAGAGGACAGCTTGTTATAAAGAGATTGATTTAGAAGATAAAGTAGGTGATAAAATAGCATAATAAATGGGCAAAAATTGACCCTCAGTGAATTAATTTATTGTTACTTCAGAAAATACACTGGTGAATCTCAACAAACTGAAACCCTCAATGACTAAATGTGATCATCTGCTCTACTGTAAATAACTAATATTAAAAGAAAAATGTGTTAAATTAGGTAAAGAATTATTATATGTAAGATAATTTAAACATTTAAGAAGTTTAAACTGTCATACATAGGTTAAAACTGGTCTAAGGAATTTTGCATTGGATATAGTTTTTCCCAGTTGTAAGAACTCTCCACTCGTGGGTTATCATCAGAACCACATTGATTCTTCCAGAAAGAAAGAGCATAATTAAGCATTATACGTCTGCCTGCCTTTATATGCGATGATTTTAAAATGATCAGGCAATTAGAATTTTATTACTTCTTAGAGACTGTTACACACAAAACACAAATACTAACTGCTTTGAATATGTTCTTGCACAGTTTCACCTCATTAGTCATCTTGAATTCCTTTTCCTTGCTGTTTAACTTTTGAAAATACATATGACCCTTTCACTTTTTCGTCTGTGCTCCCATTGATGATGGCACATGTTTTAGAAATGTTGTAAGGCTTTAGCTATCCAGCATGTTCAGGGATGAAATTTTAAATTTCATTGTAAACATTGGAATTCCTGGGAAAGTTAGAAGTTAAATAGAATGGCAACATTTTAATACGATAACTCATTTGTAAAATAGTTGGAAATATATTCATCTGCTTTCTTTGTCCTAGAAAGTTCTGTAAGTTGAAGACAGGTACAATCTTCTTTGTTCGCTAATTAAATGATTTTTAGGACTATCTGAACATCACTATCTGCAATGCTGTATATTTAGAGTAAGAGTGTGTGTGTGTATTGTGTGACAGCGCACAAATGTGTATGTTTTGATTTCTTTCAATTCTATATTTGAGGTAGGACCTGTATCTTTACATTTAATTATGGGTGTGTTAAGGCAAAATTATCCAAAATGAAATACTGTTGAGAAAAGTGAAAGCCATGCCTGCTAGAATTATTTATTTATACTAACTATACTATATACATTTATATAATATAATTTATACCTTTTCGGGATTTAAAAATTAACTCTGAAAAATGCAAATTCCAGTGCTAAATTCTGGTTCTCAATTAACAGTATTGAGGGAAGTTTACCAAAGCTAGATAGTAAAAATGACAGTGCATGTGCTACATCTCTTGTTCTTTTGATATAATATGCATTTTCACATTAATTGTTAGATTTCTATTTTTCTTGACTCTATTACATAGTGTTAACCTTATCCATTTAATACATTCATATGACTGTTAACTTTTATACTCTGACAGCTTAAAGATAATCATCGAGCAAAAATTTGGTCAGAATCATTCTAGTATTTAAAAGTGATATTCTTTCAATTTTGCATTTTAGTATTTAAGATTCATCTAGGCCTATTGATTTTCTTACTTTCTAAAATTGCATGTTACTTTTCACTTAATTTCATTAGTTCCTTTTTTCTCCCTGGATTTATTTTGGAAATATAAAAATATAAGAATATAAAATATAAATTCATAAAAGTATATGAAATATAAAAACATTTTAGCATGTGCGTAATATCTGTATCTAAATATGAAGGGATTTGTAATGTCAGTGCTTAATATTTAACATAAATCTGATTTGGTTTATGTAAGACATTTTGTCAGGGATTTCTTACATATTCAAATATTCATTAGTTATTTTTTTCTTTAGAATGCTTAATGGATGTCAGATTGTGTATTGCCTTTGCACTGTTTTTGACTTAAACAAATTCATAATCGTCTTTTGCAGCACTCTATCTTAGTAGGCAAACCTGGGATAACTGTAGTTATGTGTGTTTCTCCGCAGATTACCATGGTCAACATCAGTGAAACATAATGAGCATCCAATCTATGTGGTAATTTATTGCATTCTCTCCACAAAACTAGGGACACTGACTCATAAAGCCTCTAATGATTCTCGAAACTTCTTTTGCTTTTTTAGTTAGTGACATATTACCCCATTTTATGCTTCTGTTTTTGTTTTAACCTGTTTGATTATTTTTAAATGTTCTTCCTAGGTCTCCTCTTTCCTGAAATACTTCAAGATCCTTTGATCATGTCTATTTGATGAACTAGCTCTAGTATGATCCATATAGGGATCCATGAATCTGTGCCTGATTCTAATCAGTCCCATTCGCTTTTCTTTCAATGATATAAATTTAAGATTTAATCCCTTTAATCTTTTCATTTATCTCTGAATGTTTTGCTTTAGCACTTCTTCATAAATTCCACTTTTTCTAATTTATGATTTGTGTAGTGTTGTATATTCCCAAACCAAAGTGTTAACAGAGAATTCCCACAGTTCCTGTGAAATGTATGAAGAGTTCAATAGTGGTTATATGTTGATCAACTGGAATATAAATATATTTATAATGAGAGAAAAATTAGTCTATAGTGTTCACCACATCTTGTGTTTCAGATTATAGCAGAGCAGTTTGAATTGTATTATTATTTCCTAATACTTCTTTCAATCGTGCTTTTCAATCATTGCTGGTCCATAAAAATGTGATTTGTATAATCTAAAATAAAATTTAATGATATGGTGAATAAATAGTACTGAGTAGCTGATTTCCCTTATCAGTGATGATTCTGGTGGGTACAGGTAGCAAAAGAGCAGTGCAGTAGAATGTATCCATGCCAGACCTAATTTCTCAGCTCTCCTATCTGATTTGATTAATGTCTGTAGTTAATTAAACCATGTTTACTTTTTATTCCTCAGTGGGACTGCATATTTGAAAAAAATCAAGTCCATAATGCATTTAAGCTCCACATTTTAGTTTTTCTGTAGAAATCAAAACCAAATGAGGAATCAGTGGTTACAAAAAAAAAAAAAAAAAAAAAAAAACAAAAAAAGCAAAAAAAAGAGATCACCAAAGCCAATTACATCAAAAAATAATGTGTTAATGTTTCTTGGAAACATAAAAAGATAAATTTCTTTAACCAGGAATTCTAAATGTGAACCTTTGCTGTCAAGAGATGTGAAATCATGAAGAAAGTTTTTTGCCATCTAGGTCAACCTTTTTAAATAATATGGTCAACTAACCTATACTTCCCCAGAAATTACCTCTTATGGTGTATAATTTTATTAGAGACAACATACGGTACTATATTGCTTCTACAGTGTTATTGGCTCCTTAGTCTGGACAAAGAGTCATAATTCTTTGCCTTGATTACTGGTTGTTACTTTACAGATACTGTCATTTAACAAGACAATAGGAATAATTTAGTGTCAAATGAGATGATCATTTTAAAATTATCAACTATGGAGGGATTCATAGGCCTATTAGATCTGTTAATGTGTGATTTTTTTTAGACATTTTTCCCCCTCTGGATCATGGCATTTGATAAAGAATAGGACTTTGTATAATTCCATTTGTTTCTTTTGACTTTGACTACTTCTGCTTTTGTCAAAATTTTCTAAGTCCTTATTCATGCCAACACCTTATGGAGTGATTCCTATGTCCTTTCTGTAATAGTTTGTTTTTTCCTGGGTGCATTTTTTGTTCCTTGATCCACTTACCTGATTTGTTTTCAATGGTGACAAGCTGAGCTCTTGGTTCTTCTACAGGCTGCTATCCAGTTTTCTCAGCAGCATTTGTTGATGAGACAATACTTTTTGCCTAAATTATTTTCAGTTCTCTTGTGAAGCATTAGTAGGCTATATATGTGCTGTCTCTGTTCTGACAATTCTATTCTCTTCCATTGATTTTCTCTGTTTCTGTACCAGTACCTGGATGTTTTAATTATCACTGCATTGTAGTTGAATTGAACACTGAATTGTGTTTCCTCTACCTTTACTTTTATTATTCAGGAAGAAAATGACTAGCAAAGCAAGGAAACAAGGAAGAAAATGAGGGAAAATCATTACACACTAAGCAACATATTGGGGACTAGTATCCAGGATTTATAAAGACTTTCAGAAACTTAACAGCAAAGCAACCAACCATGTGAATAAATAGGCAAAAGAAATGAGCAGGCATTTTTCAAAAAAAAAAAAAATCAAATGGCTAGTAGGCATAAGCTAAAATGTTCAGACTTCCTATCTAGTAGGGAATTAAAACTAAAAGTCATATTGAGGTTTCACCTAACTCCAATGAGATTGGCCTATATTCAGAATTCTAGTAAGAACACTGCCTGTTGGATGTGGAGAGAAGTATCCCCTTCTCCACTGCTGGAGGGAATATAGGTTAGTGCAGCCACTATAGAACTCAGTAGGGAAATTACTAAGATGACTGAAAATTGGCTTGTGGTATGACCCTGCTATCTCACTTCTGGAAATATATGCAAAGAAATTGAGATCTGCATATGAGAAAGGGATCTGTAATCCTATATTCACAGTGGCACAGTCTACAATAGCAAAGACATGGAAACAATCCAGATACCCATTTAAAGAGCAGTCATTAATAAACTCTGGTACATCTATTTCATGGGATACTACTCAGGCGTTCTGCCATTTGCAAACAAAGGGTCCCAGGTAGAGAATGTTATGCTCAGTGGAATAAGTCAATCCAAATAGGACAAATATGTTCTCTCATACAATCAATGTTCCTGCAAAATAGATCAATAGCTCTTTCAATACTATTTTTGCTGCAACATATCGGTTTTGATGATTTTGCCTTTATTTTCATTCCTTCACAATGTTTTATTTTTTTTCATTCTTCACTGACTCTGGGGTAATACAATAGCATCATTTCCGTCGAAATTATTTTTCCCTTTTTCATTTCTTCAGAGACACATTTATTCAGTAACATGTTATTTATCTTAGCATTGTAAATTTTTTAACTTTAGGCCTGTTGAATTTGTTTTATACTTTCACATTTAAAGAAATGTGTAGTAAGTGTATAATAGGCACTGTTATATCCAGATGTGAGGATACAATGCAGTATTCATATCTGCTTCCAGATCAAAAATGGCACCGAATTAAAGTGATAAATATATCTTGAAAGTAGGATGCTGGACTCTCTGCCATAGTCTGTACCTGAAATATTGGCATACATTAAATAGTAAAATCATGGATTTCTGACTGAGTATAAAGGACTATACTGTTGTGATAATATAGGGAATAATAGAATGTGTATTCGCGGGTGCGCAGGAGCGATTTGGGACAGGGAAAGAAATCACAGAGCATATAGAAATGTATCAAAAATTTTAATGAAATAAAAATCTTAAATAATAAACTGTGGTGCATCTACTCCATGGGATACTACCCAGGCATTCCATTAAAAAGAATGAAATTTTACCATTTGCAAACAAATGATTGCATCTAGAAACCATTGCACTCATTGAAATAAGTCAAATCTTAAAAGAGAAATACCATATATTCTCTTACATAGGACAGACTTGATGCAATTTGTAAGATCAATAGCCCTTTTAACACTGTTTTTGCTACTTCTCTTGGCTTTTGATATTTTTGTTTGTAGTTTCATTCCTTCAAAAACTTCACTGACTCATATGCCACAAAGTAGCATCATTTGCTTCAAGAAGGCTGTTTTTGGTTTTGAGATTTATTTATTTTTATTACAAAGTTAGACATACAAAGAGGAGGAGAGACAGAAAGGTCTTCTGTCCGATGATTCACTCCCCATGTGACTGCAAAGGCCAGAGCGGAGCTGATCTGAAGCCAGGAGCCAGGAACTTCTTACAGGTCTCCCACGTGATTACCTGGTTGCAAGGCTTTGGGCCATCCTCCATTGCTTTCCTGGCCACAAGCAGGGAGCTGGATGGGAAGTGAGGCTGCTGGAATTAGAACTTGCACAGGTATGGGATCCTGGCATGTTCAAGGTGAGGACATTAGCCGCTAGGCCAACAGACTAGACACTCAAAGGTTTTTGATTTCCATTTTTGTTTCTCCAGACACATTGGTCATTTAGTAACATGTTACTTAACTTCATGTTATTGTATATTTTCTATTTTTTCTGATTTTTATGCCTTTTTTCATTTAAGGGAATAAATAGTGATTTTATAATCAGGACTATAATATCCAGATGTGAAGATACAATACAATATTTATCTTAACTTCCAAATCAAGCATGGATCCCCCATGAAACTGCTAAACATGTCTTGGCAATTGGAATCTGGGCTCTTTGCCACTGTCCATACTTCAATGTAAGGATATACTTAAACAGTAGAACTATGGACTTTTCTCTGTCAACAGAACATTTTTAAGTATCATTTGTAGGATATTTTCAAAGACAAAGAAAAGCTTTGCTGGGTCCATTATTCTGCTTTGGCTTCCCCCCCCCCCCCTTTTAGAGTCTGAAATATGTCATTACTGTCTTTCTGGCCTGTAGAGTTTCCTCTGAGAGGTCAGCTATTTGATTGGGTCTCCTATGTTAATTGATTTTTCACATGCATGTTTAAGGATATTCTTATGTTCGACTGAAGAAAGCTTAATTGCTATATGACAAATGAAAATCACTTTTGCTTAATCCTCTTGGGAGTTGTATGTCCATGCTGAAGGTTGTTTCCCAATTCTTTCCTAATATTAGAGTTTTCATTATTTTATTGACTACATCTTTGAGCCCAGCTTCTCTGTGTCCTCTGAACTCCCATAATTCTTACATTTTAACCTTTTAAAATGTTTAATACTTGAGTACATTTGATTTATTGATTGATCAACATGGTTTCTCGTTCAGATTTTTAATTGTTTCTACATTGTGTCAAGGAATATCTTTGAATTTTGAGATCACTCATTCTATTATTGAAGCTTTCCATAGAATTTTTTATTTGCTCTATTGTGTATTTCACTTTAATTCGGCTTGATTCTGTTTCAGTGTAGCTATTTGAACTCCTGTATATGCTTCTTATTGTTGTTCAGAAACTTTAACAAGTTTTAAAATTCTTTATCACCCATCTCCTCAGTGTCTCCTAAGTTATCTCTGAGGTTGCAAAGGCTTTTGCTCCTTTGCAGGGGAGGCATCAGTAATATTCATTGTGCCTCTACCTCATCTTTTGCTTCTGGGCATTGCTATTCTGGTTAACAGATTATTCTCCTTAGGACAAGTTTCTAAGTTGTGTTGTTCATGGGTGTACAGATCCGTTTTACTGATTGTTTTGGTACCTGATTCTTCATTTGCCATCACTTATGCAATTCCCTCCTGCAAGTTTCAGTTCTGGGCTCTTGTGCTAAGCTTATAGCATGGTTTCTGTAGCAGCAGATCCTGGCTTACCACTCTCCACCCCATGATACTGCACTTTAGAATCAATGTTGCCTGTAAAGCTTTTCTTCCACTGCCAGTAAGAGCAGTATTTGAGACTGGGAAGAAGTCATCTTTACTTTTTTTAAAAAATTATTATTTTTTATCTTAGATATTTTCATTTTCTTTTTTTAAATTTTATGATGCATTTTATGGACCATGCAGAGAGTCCAGCATCTCATTTTCCAGGCATATTCAACAGTTTCATTGGGAAACAATCCCTGGTCCGAAAGTTGAGCTGGCAGAATATCATCCCCTCCACTGAAAAGCCACTACAAAACTTCAACAAGTTACTACATCATGAAGTTAATTGAGAAGTCATCTTTCCTAAATCACTGGGTACTAGTGTTGCCAGAACCTGAAGGATGTTGGGTGTGAGGGCCACCTGGATCTATTTTGGTGAAACCTGTAGGACCCCAATTTGGCACCATCTTCCCTGTAGGACCAGTGAAATGGTGCTGAGCCAGAATTGAGTTTGTTCATGGTTTATCATTGACACACTTCACTGTTGTCCCTCCAGTCCCACAGCCTTTGCCTCCATACACATATTGGCACCTGAAATAGTAATGGTGGTGTTGTGTCTGCGTGTCACCTAGTACCATACTCCGTGGAACTTACGTGATACCAAGTTGGTACAGTCTGCCTTGTGGGACCTGTGCAATGTGCTGAACCAGAAGTCAATTCACTCTCGGCTAGGGACATGGGCAGCTCTCTGTCACTCCTGTCCCACAATCTCTGCCACAGTACACGAAATAGTACCCATTGTGCCACTGGGCCTCGAAATCCATTCTCTCCTGTACTGCTGCTTGGGTTCTGCTGCTTTTTCTATGTTCATGGTCAGATCAAACTCATCACCATGATGGGCAGTTCCTTGCCTGGGTTCACCTCCTAATCTGGTCATCACCCCTTCCCGCCTAGTCACTGTTGCATCTGCAATTACTGGTTGCTGACAGTTGATCGAGACTTAAGGAATTTGACCCGTACAACATCCCTCTGTTGTCTACTCTGTTTCTCCATGCCTGTGGCTCTCCAGATGAACCTCTACCATTGGCCTGTCCTCTCTTACTTCCCTTTTTGCTTCACCCTGGCTAATAAATCGCCATTAGTTTAAACTTATCACAATTTCTAGGCATTAAGATTTTGGCATCTTTGTTGAAGATGAGACAATTAATCCACTTCCAATCCAGCTCTGAGGTAATGAGTGTGAGAAAGCAGTGTCAGGTGGCCCAAGCACTTGAGTTTGTGCCACCCACATGGGAAAGCTTGGTCTAGACCTTGCTAATATGGTGCTTGGGGAATACACAGAGGATGAAAAATCTCTCTGCCTCTTCTTCTGTATGTCATAGTGCATCACTTATAATAATATGTTGGCACAATATTAGTTGTTTTTAAAAACAGATTTACTCTGTCATAGTATTGAATGTCATGTTCTATTATTAAAGTGAAATCAAGGTATTCACACTCCTGTCAGGAACCTAACGAGAATTATTAAATTTGTTGCTTTCAGCTTTTGGTGGCTGCCAGCACTTTTTTTTTTCCAAATTTGCTGCCTTGTAGCCATCACTCTGTTCTCAACTTTGGCATTCACATTGCCTTCTCATGTATGTCAAATGTCCTTCTGATACTCTAGGTTATTACTGAAGCTAGGACTCATGTGCATAACGTGAGAGGATCTCCCTTCTCAAGATAATCTTATCTGAAGTCCCTTTTTCCTTCTTTAAGGTGACATTTGCAGGTTGCAGGGATTAGGGCTGAATCACCTTGGGTGATCATAATTCTTGCAACTACACATAGTCTGAATTTGTGAAGTTTGTAGAATCCTGTAGTAAAATTAGAATATCTACTTTGGAATATTCTGTTTACTCCTGCTCCTGTATCTCTTGGAATCTTCTTATACCATCCATGTGTTGGAGTGAGTATCTGGGCAAATGGAGACTCTAAGCTGGACTATGTCAGCCAGTGGATTCTGGAGAGAGTTCATCGTGCTTGGAATGGCAAGATTGACAGCAATTCAGAACTGTAGAACTATCGAAACCACTTGAGCCGTGCTCTCGGAGCATGCCCCATATCAGGGACCCTAGGATTGGGTGGGGCTTCTCTTTATCTCCCTCCTTACTCCAGATACACAAAAAAAATGTGGAAACAATGATTTTACCCACACTACTGTAACCCTTCATTTTTGACCCTTTGTGCCCTAATCAATTACGTAAAGATTTTAAAAAACGTAAAATAAAACTGGAATTCTGAAAAAAAGACTAAATCAATGAACAACTCATTGCTAAAATGACAAGACCAAGTTACCACCCATTGATATTAACCTTGGATCTAAATAGCTTAAACTTATCAGTCAAACGTCATGGATTAATAGACTGGATTAAAAAAATAAAACCCATCTATTTGTTGCCTTCAGGAGACACATCTCACCAACAAAGATCAGCGGAAACTATCTCATGGATTTTGATTTATTTGTTAGTTTCATCTCTTCAAAATATTCTGACTAAATTCTTCAACTCATACATCATACAGTAGCATCATTTTCTTCAAGAAGGTTCTTGGTTTTCTTTTTTTTCAAAGATTTCATTTTAATTACAACGTCAGATATACAGAGAGTATGAGAGACAGAGAGGAAGATCCTCTGTCTGATGATTCTCCAAGTGAGCACAACTGCCGGTGCTGAGCCGATCCAGAGCCAGGAGCCAGGAACATCCTCCAGGTCTCCAACATGGGTGCAGGGTCCGAAGGCTTTGGGCCGTCCTCGACTGCCCTCCCAGGCCACAAGTAGGGAGCTGGACGGGAAGTGGAGCTGCTGGAATTAGAACCAGCGGCCATATGGGATCCTGGCACGTCCAAGATAAGGACTTTAGCCATTAGGGCACTGCACCCGGTTCTTGGTTTTCATTTCTTCAGTGACACATTAGTCATTCAGTAGCATGTTATTTACTTCATGGTGTTAATTTTTTTTCTTCCTGTTTCTGATTTTATTTTATGGCTTTTCATTTAAGCGGATGCATAATAGCTGTGTAGTGGAGACTGTCATATCCAGTAGCATGTTTAACTACATGGCAGTGTAGATTTCTGTTTTTCTTCCTGTTGTTGATTTTGTGTTGTGTTTTTTCATTTAAGCGTATGTAGAATAACTGTGTAATGGAGACTAACATAACCAGATGCAAGGATACAATGTAGTATGCATCTCTACTTCCAGACAAAGATGGACTTAAAGTGAAACTGTTTACCATATCTTGACAATAGGAAGCTGGACTTTCTGCCATTGTCCATGTCTGCAATGATGGACATATAAGTGTGCGTGAAGAACCCTACTTTAGTAATGACATAGGAGAACTGTGTGAGGGAGGAGGGAATTGGGGAGGGGGTAACAGGAATCTCAGGACCTATGGAAATGTATCATAAAATGACAATAATTAAAATAAGTAAAATTTAAAAAAAATCAATGAATGTAAAGTAATAATGTTACTGACATGAAATTCTAATATCAAAAACACAGGCTAGCTAAGCACATTTGTTAGAGTATTTATTCCTACGAAAATCTAAATATTAAGTATTCAACTGAAAGTCTTGCAAAAATTGGGTTAATATTCACAAACTAATATTTTTTGCTCTCAATGGTTGTTTCTGTGTTTCTTTTATTTTGAATGTTTTCAGTTCAGGCAATTTGTGTGTCATATGTAAATATTCAAGCTTATCGTTGTTAAGATTAGCTAGACTAAATCAAAATTTAATTTTGAAGTGTTTATTTACCTCACTGTTTCATAATCTTTCTTGAGATCTTGTAGTGATATTTTTCTGTTGCTAAGAACAACATAGCCTAGATACTTATCCTCCTATATGTGTTAATTCCTTATTCACACTATGATATAAATGAGCAAAAGGAACAGTAATAGCTTATAATTACATTTCCCTTCTCTACCCAATTCTAATCTTCCTACATTGTTCTCTATGGACTTCAATAAAATTGCTTTACCCTTCATCCAATGTCTCAAGAGTTATTTTCTGTGCATTTATTTTTCTTCAAAGCTAAGTATTTTCCCCCTTCTACGGTGGTATTAATAATAGGAATCCTGTGTACCTGCCAGGAGACGAGCAAAAAAAAAACAGTATCATTACAGGATGACAGGAAATATATGGAACAAATACACATCTGAAGTAAATGTTAAATATGAATATCTATGTACATAGATATATGCAATAAAACATGTGCATTAGTAATAACCAGAGTCAAGTAACACATCAAATGTTGTGAAAATCGATAGAAAATGGCTACATTGTATTATGATACAAGTTGCACAGATGTGCAAATTGTGGAGTTCTGGATCTACTGGCCATTAGATATTGGGGCTACCCAAACCTATTTTGGGTGGAACCTGTAGCATGTCACATTGGTGCAATGCACTGAGGTAGAAATGAGTTTGCTCACGGCTTAGTGCATGCACAGTCCTGTTCCAAAGCCTTTGCCTCTCTACACAAAATGGAGTCTGATATGGTTCCAGTGGGTATCTGGGCTGTGAAATCCACTCCGTTCCTGCACAGCCTATTTGTGGTCTGCTGTTCTCTCTGCTTCTGGCTGAATCAAACAGATCTGCAGGACAGGCAGTTTTTTTTTTACCTGGGTTCACCTCCTGAGTTCCTGATGAACTCTCTTTACATCTGGGTGCTGGTGGCATTCTGGTTGCCTGTGGAGCTCAGATAACTGCTCACTGACCTCCACTGGAGTATATGGTCACTGCAACATCACACTGTTTTCTCTGCTGCTTTCCTGTGTCAGTCAGTCTTAAAATGCCTGTCCTCTCATTTCCTGGAACATGCCATCTCTGTTTCAGCCTAGCTAATCATTCTCCTTCTGTTTAAATGTGCCTTTACCCTATTCAAACTGATGCACATTTGGTACAGTGAGGTATATGTGAAAATTTCAAAGATGCTAAGTTGTACACTTTCTGACCCTTAATAACTTGAACCATGAATGAACAGTAACACAGGATTACAGATCATATATATTTCTTCATTTTCTACTGTTGTGAGAAGTTGATCTTTCCCTGATAATTTTGAAAGATGTTTTGTTCAATCACTTCTTATCAATGACCTTTCTTGGCCAAGTACCACAATGAGACATTATTTGGAATGCCATAGGTGTCTACGGTAATAGTAGCTAATGAAATCATGTGAGAGAAAAATGAGAGCTGTTATAGGAAAAAGAAATTAGAAAGGCCTATAGTTGGAAATAGGTGCCCAGGTATTCTGTAGGTCTTTACTTTTTAGATGAAAATCCCAAAAATAATTTAAGTTCCAAAAGTTTCTAGGAAACACTTTTAGTTTACACTCATGAGAATAAAATAAGTGTAAAATTTAAAATTTAAAATAAGGCTTTTATTTGTTGTTTAAGTCATTTGAAATAGCAAATGGTAGGTTTTAACTGACAGCAGACGATCTCTGTATTCACATATACAGAATTGTATGTGATGTCTTTAATATAAAGGGAAACCTAGATGTGAAGTATTCACTATTGCACTGTTGTGGGGGATTGTAAAGATTATATTGCAACGTTCTTAAGAAGATGGATTAATGTTTTCTTTGCAAGTAAATGTTCCTAGTGTTGGGCATTTGTTTAGTCAAATGAAGCAAGAAAGAAATGGAAGAAGACAATTTGTCTTTCAAAGTTTAAATAGAATGGAAGTTGTGAATTTTATGCTACTACGGACAAATTTTATTAATAAAATGTGAGCTTGCAGAGATACATTAAAGAGCTATGACTACCAAATGCAAATGAATCTGCGTGAAAGAAAAAAACTAGCAAATTGCCAGACTTTAAATAATTCACAGAAGTTCTAGAAGCAAAGGAGAATAACTACACACTTATGGCAAAGAAATAGATTGTATAGGAAAATGTAATATTGAGTAGTATAGAGTTTTCTTGTAGAAAAAAAATGTCATGGACAGTATCTGAATATTCTCAGATGAGTAATATTTTCTGATTTCTTAGCAGGTTGTTTATATTCCCAAGCCTGAAAAATGTGAACAGTATAGTACAGTTCCGAAGACCTCTGGGTGACCATGATCATTTAACACATGTAGTGTTAATATTTTAGGATGCTAACAAATGAAACTTCAGAAACCTTAAAAATAACTGCATCTTGGTCCCAGCGTGATGGCTCAATGACTAAATCTTTACGTTGAATGCACCGGGATCCTGTATAAGCACTAGTTTGCGCCCTGACTTCTCCGTATCCATTCTAGTTCCCTGCTTGTGTCCTGGGAAAGCAGTAGAGAATGGCCCAATGCCTTGGGACACTACACCCACATGGGAGGCCCAGAAGCACTTAGCTCCTACCCTCTGATTGCCTCAGCTCTGGCTGTTGTGGCCATTTGGGGAGTGATCCAGTGGAAGGGAAGATCGCTGTATCAACTTCTCTGTAAATTTGGATTTCCAAGAAGAAGAAATTTTTTAAAAGAAAAAAGAATGCCTGTTACTACTTTAAAAATAAGTAAATTTAGACTTGTGGCAGAGAGATCCAAGTAGACAGTTGCAGGTGATGCTGACATTGTGGGGTTGGTTTACCCTCTACAACCAATACTGGCCAATTTCTTAAGTTCTTTTTTTTTCTTATAGAGTCATTACAGAATTATTTTTCCTTACACATTTGGTAAGTTGACTACCATGCATTAAGTTCCATGCTCTCGGTATCAGGAGCTCTGTGTAGACAAATGAGATTTCAGGTATACTTTCAGATTACTTACCTACATTCACCCCTTATGTATATTTCTATTTTTGAATAATAAGGAGCAAGAAACAGATCGTTGGCAAAGAAACACTGTTAAATTTTTTTTAATTAAAAATGTACTTATCTGAAAGAGTTAACACAAAAGTCTTATCTGCTAGTTCATGCCACAATTGGCCACAGGAGCCAGAGCTGGCAAGTCTGAAGCAAGAGCCAGAGCTTCTTCTGAGTCTCCCATGTGAGTGCAGGAGCCCAAGTACATAGTCCTCCTCTGCTGCCTTCATAGGCACATTAGCAGAGAACTGGCTCAGAATTGAAAGAAGCAAGATTAGGATTTTTGTCCATATGTGATGCCAGAGTTACCGTAGGTGTGTTTACCAACTTTGCTACAGTGATAGCCCCTGTCTAGGATTTTGATTACTTTGTTGAAATCTCTTAATATTACCATATCTCTCATTATATTATAAACTGTAATGCAGGAAGTTCCCATGATGATCTTACTTTGGATTTGCTTTGGTGAATGCTTGGAGATAGTTGGATGTGGTGAAAATAAAATAAACCTAAATATTTGAGTTAAAGCTGTTCAGTATCAGAAACCTAAAAAGTTAGAACTAAACTGAAGTGGAACCAGGGTGCAGACTGATTAGGACAAAGCAAGGAATGTTAAGGAAACATTTTTGGTCAGTATTTCAAATACCATGTGACAGAGTTGTAAGAATGACCAAAAGCCCAGAATAAGAATGGATAGTCATGGTGCCCGTGTTGTGGTATGTTAAGCCTCCAGTGCCAGAATCTCATATGGGTCCTGATTCAAGTCCTGGCTGAACCTCTTCTAATCCAGTGTCCTACTAATGAGCCTGCAGAAACAGCAGAAGAGACCCAACTTCTTATACCTCCAGCATTCTCATAAGAGACCTTAAAGAATCCCCTGGCTTCAAACAAACCCAGCTCCAGCCTTCTAGAGAGTGAACAAGTGAACAGATGATCTCTCTCCTTTCTCTGTAAATCAGCCTTTCAAAAAAATTTAAAAAATCTTAAAACGTAATGACTAGCCATTCTTTATTTTTAAGAAATATTAAACTCCTGTTTAGAAGTAGAGATTTTGCAAATTCAAGAATTGGGAATGGCTTCTTTTTCATATAACACTTCCATCTGTGCAATGTTTGTGAATTCCCCAAAGTAATTATCTTTGTAGAACATTTGCCTGGTGGCATATTCCTTTTTTTCTATATCTTCTGGGAATATATAGACTACAGGACAAGCACTTTTGCTTTGAAATCTCACTAGGAAATTAACAGCAAAGCTGTTGTAAATACAGTGCATCCTTGAAATAAGAAGGGAAACTGGGCAAAAGGTCGGTAGAGTCTATACTATTGTAAAGGATAGAGCTCCTTTTACTCATTTGCTCCCATAAGAGCATTAATTCATATTTTTGAAAGACAAGCAAACCTGTGTGGTTGTTATTCTAGGTATCCAAACATTATAGTGGTTTATTTCCGTACATACTCTGGTCTTGATCATTTGCTTAGCTGTGGCCGGATTGACTAACAGCAAAATCAAACAGTTAAAACATGTTCTTGCACTTTGATTTTTATCCCTTTGATTTCTGCACTTATGGTGACAAAAGACCAGGGATATTCTGGTAGGGAGATGCGGAAGAGCAATGGCTTTGTGAGAAGGCTCCAATAGCAGTTATACAAGTCACCAGAGAACCAACTGTAAAGCCTGCTTCAGATCAGTACAATAGCCCAGTAATTCATAGAGTGACAGTGTTTCTTTTTAAAAGATCTTCAGAAATAGCTGAGTAATTTACTATAATATTTTGACTTATTTCTAATGTTTCATCTTTAATGTTTTTCTAACTTTGTAAATCTGTCAGGTTCTAGTGTATTGATTTGTTTCCCTGACCTGTAAGAACTTCCAGTTTCACAAACCCCTTGGTTGCTAATCTGTTCCATGCTCATTTTAAAAAGTTAAATTCATCTTCTGCGACAAAGCCTTTGAACATACATAAAAAGAATGTTCAAAAAGTTATTATAATTGTGTTATAAAATTACTATGTAGGGCCCGCATGGTGGCCAATACCGGCTAAACTCCTCGTCTTGAACATGCTGGGATCCCATATGGGTGCTGGTTCTAATCCCAGCAGCCCTGCTTCCCATCCAGATTCCTGCTTTTGACCTCGGAAAGCAGTCAAGGAGGGACCAAAGCTTTGGGACCCTGCACCCACGTGGGGAACCGAGAGGAAGTTTCTGGCTCCTGGCTTCAGATCAGCGCAACACTGGCCATTGTGTTCACTTGGGGAGTGACTGTTGTGACCACCACGGTCACTCCCCAAGTCTCTGTCTCCTCCTCTCTGTATATCTCACTTTGCAATAACAATAAATCTTAAAGAACTATTTAAACATTTCAATTTATGCATAAACATCCTTTTATTGTCCACTGTTTGAAGTGTCATTGTTCATATCTGTAACTGCTTCTCAGATTGCATCTTGACTCTCCCTGAAAACTCTTAATTTCAACTCTTCTATAGTTATCTGTGGCTATAGAATGGAGTAACATGTGCCCAGTGTGATAGCTTAGCAGCTAAAGCCCTTGCCTTGCAAGCACTGGGATCCCATGTGAGAACAGTGCATGTCCCTGCTGCTGCACTTGCCATCCACCTTCCTGCTTGTGGCCTGAGAAAGCAGCCAAGGATCACTCCAAAGACTTGAGACCCTGTATCCATGTGGGAGAACAAGAAGCTGCAGGCTCCTGGCTTCAGATTGGCTCAGCTCTGTGCTTTTGTGGCCTCCTGGTGAGTGAATCATCAGATGGAAGGGCTTTGCCTCTCCTCTTCTCTGTATATCTGACTTTCCAATTTAAAAAAAAAAAAGAATGGAGTAGCTCTGAAAGTGGGAGGGGCTAATTGGTAAGCTAAGCATTGAAATTCTTAAGTTAATTGGTGATGTGATAAAAGATTTGCTTTTGTAAAGCAGTTCAGTGTTTTCAGCCTGTTGAATCTGACTAGGAAGAGATAGGTTTTTAAACCTAGCTATTGAGTTCTTTTGGAAGAGGAAGTGCTGGTTCTTTTGTGGCATGGAAGACCTATTTGGAGACTGAATAAGTTCACCTTTGGTGGAAAAATAGATGGACATGCTCTTTTGTTCATGTTCTGCCGTGATGAACTGTTTCAGAGTTGTTGCTAAATTTTTTCCTGAACTGTCTAATATAAGATGTGTTCTTAACAATTTTCTGGATACTCTTTAGGCCTAGGACTCTCATTAAACCTTAAATAGGCTAAAATGAAATCATGTCAAGTTAAAATAACAATATTCACATATGCAAGAATGCCATTGCAAAGGCCTTCAAATCAGTGTTACTGTGATCATTTATAGTCATTCCAAGATTTTATTGTTTTATCTTCATTACTTTCAGTGCAGTAATGTGTTCCACGTTTGGTACCAAGGAGTTAGTCTTACGTAAGTGCAAAATTAACCTAACATATAATAATCTGACAATGTCTAAGGTGAGTTTCCGCCACTGCCGTCTGCCGGGGTAAGGCTTTCTCCGAACCCTTTTGCCTTCATTTCCGGAGACAAACCCGGAGACGTTCCAGCTTTCTTGCCCGAAGCACAAATGTATGTGGGATTCAGGCTTGCCTAACGGTCCTCAGGGTGTCTGGCGGGACTAGAAATGCCCTCAATGTCGGCCCCACCTTTTACCTATCATCCACCCTGTTGGACCCATGGCTGCGCTCCCGAGCAAGGCGGAAGCATCTCGGCCATCTGGGTAGACCCTTGGCTCCCGGCTTTGCATCAGTGCAGATGGACGTTCGCCGTCCTGCCCCAAACCTCTGCAGATCCTCACCTGGAAGAAACCCGGGTCCCGCACCTGAAGCAGGAGAATTGAGCTGAAACGCACTGAGTCCCACTAAGACTTGAGATTGCCTAACTGGTTGAACACCTTGCCAATCTTGAGAACCTAAAGCCAAGGTTACTTCTGGTATCAGTGCTAACTTTTGTCTTTTTCGTTGGCGGAAAGTTCCCTCTGAGCCATGGGCGAGGCGTTCTCCCAGCCAGGCTTTCAGCAGGAGGATGAGAAGTTGTTGCTCCTGCACCCCGACACAGCCGTGGGTCTCAAGGCTGCCAGCTACTCCATCACTGCTAACAGCAAGTCATCTTCTCCTTGTGTGCCTCATGAAGGGGCTGTGGGCTTTGTGACTTGTCCCACCTGGCAAGGACATGGGGAGATCCCCCAAGAGCTGGAAAAGCAGCTGGTGGCCCTCATCCTTTACGGGGACCAGTGGCTAGAGCCCAGGTACACGAAGCTCTCCGTATTCCTGGTGGTGCTAATTACACCCTGAATCATTTTCTTCCTCTTCCCTCAATGCATCATTGTGCAGCCTGCAGGCCCCAACTCCTCCATGGTGGCTGTGGACAAGGCTGACATCCACCTCAACATCACAAATATCTTAAACATCTCCAATAGCAACTACTACCCCATCACCGTCACCTAGCTGACCACGGAGGTTCTGCACCTGTTCCTTGTGGTAGGTCAGGTATCCAACAGCCTCTTTCTGCACTTCGGCCCTTTGGCCACTGAACAGATGTTTTACACAGTAGCCAGCACGATCTGGGATGAAAACACTTAAAAAAATCTGTACCTGGCTGAAAACCAAAGTGCACCATGTGCTTTTGCATGTCCAGGACACTCTGACCCATTCCTACCTGCACCACTCTGAGCAGCTGGTCTTCCAGAGTTATGAGTACGTGGACTGCGGGGAAACAGCACAACATCCTACCCAGATCCCCACCCTCTGTGAGATGTCTGTGGTCCCTGTGCTCCAGACCCCTCCCCGCAGGCCTGATTGGTGTCTCCCAGAACTCCACGCAGCCCACAGCAGGACAGTGGAGATTGCCAGGCAGAAGCCTCCTGTGAACTCCGGGCGCCACTGTCACTGACTGAAGATTCCCCAGGTTCTGTCCATGACTGTGTTGGATCCTGCTCCCTCTCAGCCTCGACCTGGTGTTGTAGTCTTGAGCTGCCTGCAAGACCCCTTAGCCATGCCTGCCCTTTCTGTGCTCAGTCCCTTGGTTGCCAGGCTCCCTTGGGGCTGGCCTTCCTCCTGCCTGAACATGGACAAGGCTGCAGGTTTTCTGCCTTTTAAAAGATGGACCCTTATCAATTTCCCCCAACCCCAGGTGATAGCAGTGACTTGGGACAGCCAGCAGTTTTATTGAGATAGTCAAAGCACTCCTGTGCCTTTCTGGCTCGATCATAGGACAAGGTGATGATGCCAGCCTGCTTTTCTCTGGTCACTTGTCCTCTGCCCATCTGCTAGGAAGATCCATCAAAGCCCTCTGTTGTTTCTGATGAATGTTGTCCCTGGTTTCTAGGAAGACAGGGCTATTCTTCAGTGTTAGCATCTCTTTTGTGAAACAGTTTTACCAAAGCAGCAGGGAATGGGAGGAAGACACCTGCCACCCCCTGAACCAAGCGGAAAAGACAAAGCCAACACCAGAATCATTTGAAAACGTCCTGATGTGGCAGAGGAAGACTCCTAAGCCTGCAACTCTGAACCTCCATGAAAGACGGGGGCAAGTCAGATGGCTCGCTCTGCTGCTGTCTTCCAAAGAGAGCCTCCAACAGACTGAGCTGTCCGTGTCTCAGCAAAGCTCGCAGACCCTGCAAGTGTGGAGCAGCACATCCCCATGATGGGGGCCAGGCCCTCTCTTCCCTATCACCTGAGATAACCCCCGGATTCCGACCAGCTTCCTAGTGGAGGGGTATGTGTTCTTGAGCCCAGCAGGAATGGCATTGGCTCACTGGAGGTAGCTAGACCCTTCTCAAACAGGTAGAGAGACAACGGGTATCTTGTTGGAGAACTAATGGAGAAGCAAGGTGAATGGAGACAGGGTGAAGGGCTGACAGAAGCTGATAACTAGCTGGCTAGGGGATCGAGGACAAACAAGTGGTGCTGGCTGGAGGTGCTGTGTGCATAGGTTGGAAAATGTAAAAGATTGATATTGTTCATTAAACTTATACTGACAAGGAAAAAAAAACCCACTAGGTGATTCTCTGTGATATAGCTAAAGTTATTGGAAGGGAAATGACAGGGAAATATATCATGTCTGACAATAGCTTCTGTGGTTTAAGGAAAAATTATAACTGATTTATTTCCATAGTGATGTTCCTTTGTCACTTAAATTTTTTTTAGTTACTCATAATTGTCCTGTTATGAGTGTTTTGCTTCCTGAAATATGGTTGACTATTCACTCAACTTATGGATAAATCACATCTGTGAATTGGGTTTTTGCTTGCTTGATTTCATTAGTGGAGGTCAAGTTCAGGTCATCACTTGAGGAAGAAATGTTATGGGTGGATATACAAATGGTGAAAATTGGCTAAACAAAAATAAAATCCAGCAAGCAGTTAATGACATGATGTCATGTCTTCTATTAAAACATATTCAAGTATATTTTTGCCATCCTTATAAATGACAATGAATAGTCAGTGATGAATTAGGAAGTTTTCTAGTTGAATACAATATTGTGAGATGCAGAATAATCAGTACACATGCAATAGAAATTTTAAGTATAGAAATAACAAGAAAACAGAAGGGATTTGGTGTTGGTTAAACTGTTAAAACCTGTAGAGCCTCAATGACTGACTTTATAAATTTGAATGGACCCTAAAAATCATTTTTTAAAGGGATTATTCAGAATTGAAAATCATTTGCTAGAGACAGCAAGACTAAGGTCGTTTCAATTTTTCCTTTTGGTTAATATGCCTTATTATGGAAATATCTTATCAGTTATATTTTCCTGACTTAATTGAATGTTGTAAAAATTTGGAGTTCAACATAAGACTTAGAGATAGATTATATCATATCTTAAGTAAATGAGGATGCTAAATGTGGACAAATAACTATTTTATAGAGATGCATATATAAGCACTTTCTCAATAAAATTCATTGCAAATGCACATTCACTCTTTCGAAGGAACTCGTAAAAGAATCTACATGCATTCTGAGTGAACTTTGAAGCCACTCTTACTCAGATATTTTGTACAGTGATTTTTCTTCTCCTGGATAGCATTACGTTGTTTCCACATTTATCTCTTTGAAAGAGTTGTAGAGACAGAGTTGTCTTCCATTGCTGGTTCACTCTCCAGGTAGCCTCACAGCATCCTCATTCCCAGCATTATTTACTGAAATTCCATTGAATGCCTGCCCTGGTCAAACTGGCTTAATTATTTTTGTTTGTTTTATTATTCAAACATTACCAACTCAAATCTGCAATGATTACGCACAAAATCACACTTTCTCTCTGTTGATATCAAATTCAGTTCAGATATTTGTCATAGTATCACTTGACGTGTTCCCACTCAGCTGCGAATGTAGCCACCTGAACAGGTAATATTAATCTTCTGTATGGACCGTTACAGAGAAATATTTTACAGTTAATGCCTAATCTCTTTTCTTAATGGCCATAATTTACTAAGTATACCAAAACTGTCTCAAAGACAAGTTACATTAGTATGTGGGGATAGGGTGGGGAGGAGGCTCTAGCTTCATTTTTGCTGTTTTTTATGTTAATTTTCTTAATACCTAACAAATTAGATATATGTAAGAACACAATGTGATTCCCCTCTAGCTTCTTGTTAATTATGTGAGATTTTTTAGGACATTTGAAGTAATTTCCTTTAAACAGGTATTAGTCAAGAGGCTGCTACAGGTTCTAAGATCATTGCAACCCCTAGCTTGATGGAAACTAAGAAAGGAAAAACAAGTTACCAACTTGGATATTATATGTAATACACCTAGGGATATGGCAGAATTTAAAAACTATAATTAAAGAATTATAACATAAATAGGTGGTTCTAACCTTCATTCCACTGAGTTCCTCTCTACATGTTGATTTCTGCAGACTTAGATAAGAATTATGCATTTCTTTATTTTTAAGAAGTCTTCATTAATATTGACACAAACTATCTGGTGAATCTACTGTGGCCATTTGAATAAGAAGCCAACAGTAAAGGTTAGAATGTGAAAGCTACAGATAGTTGTATTTCAAAGATGAGTAAAATTGCTAGTATAGTTAAATTATTGATCATTACAATTAAATTCACTACAACAGGTAATTTAAAAATAGTTTGATATCTAAGGTTACCTCAGTCGTTGCCTGGCTGTTTGATGTCCCCAAACGGAGGACCATTTAACTAGCTTTGCATTCAACCAGACTGACACTCAATAGCTGGGATGTAATTTTCAATTTGGTTGAACACCAGTCAAGACATACTCATTTCTACCTCATATTGTGCCCCATGCATTCAACTTATTTACTATTCCCTCAAGGAACAGGATGGGCAGAACAGATATCCACCCCTCAACAGGTTTTGGTTTTGCTGATATTGCTTTACTTTTTAAGTGGCAGCTGTCCTGTAATTTAATTGAATTAGAATTGGCCTTTTTAAGTAAGACAGAAATTCCTTGTAAAAAAAGTAATTGTTTCTGTTTAAGATGATACATACTCTGTTTTATAATCATCCATTAAGTCTTAGACATTCGGCGTTGATTTGTCTGTGAACAGGAAAGATGAACCTGAACTCCCTGAATGTCTTTGCAAGAAAGTCAGATAAATAAGTTTTATTTTATATCCAATCTGCAAAATCCCTTAGGAAATGTAGCTTTCTCTGAACTATCTGGTGGCATTTTTCAAAAATCAGAGGGTTTTATTCCATTTGCAAAATAACAATTTAATTCAAGCCATGATTCATTCAAATTTCCACATGAAATCAATAGATACATATAATATTTATGTGTATGCACTTGTATATACATGCACATGTATTAGTCATCAAAACTACCTTGAATCATAAGTAACAAATGAGGGCCTGGAGCGGTAGCCTAGCGGCTAAAGCCCTCGCCTTGCATGCGTCAGCATCCCATATTGGCTTTGGTTTTAATCCAGGTGGCCTCGCTTCCCATCTAGCTCCCTGCTTATGTCCTGTGAAAGCAGTCAAGGACATCCCAAAGCCTTGGGATTCTGCACCTGTGTGGGAGACCTGGCGAAGGCTCTGGGCTCCTGGCTTCAGGTCAGCTCTGCACCAGCCATTGCAGCTGCTTGGGCGGTGAATCAATGGACCGAAGATGTTCCTCGGTGTCTCTCTTCCTCTCTGTACCTCTGACTTTGCAATAAACATAGGTCTCAGTTATTTGTTTTTAAGATTTAACTGATAAATAGAACTTGATTTTTTGAAATATAAAGATACAAGTTTTGAAGAAATTTCAGGTGCAAAGACATTGGCAATGTTTGAAAGCAATGGCAGAAAATGTAGCTTGACATTTTTTAAAGTTGCATCATTAACTAATTGTTCCTCACAAGCTCTCTAGGTCTGTAGGCCAAGAACATAGAGCAAGAGAAAGAACATAATACAGTTGTAACAACAAGGAATTTGAAAAAGAATCCTATGTATTCATCAAGTTAAGAGTAATTTTTTTTTCTTTTGATACAGATTTAAGAGCCCTTAAAGTATTATAGCAGCAATTAAGGGAATACCTTGTAATTTCAGTTGGGGTAACAGAATTTTTAGTTGTAGCTATGTATAATACTTCTTACATACACTTTAATTTTGTGAATTTGTTTAATGTAATTCAGACAAGTAGACGTATGATGTGCATGCAATTCATATGCATTTGATCTCTCTTTTGCAGCACTTTTGGGCTTGGGAATAGTTTTACTTAGTAGTTAATATGCCTGCATTTCACATCAGATACTGGCGTTGGTTCTCAGCTCCACTATCTTATTTCAGCATCTAGCTAGCTCAGGCGCTGAGTGGCAGTCTGTGATGGTTCATGGAGTTGGATTTCTGTAACCTACATGGGAGATCTGGTCGTAGTTCTTTGTGCTAGTGCAGCTCTGGAGAATGAATCAGTGGATGAGTATTATGTTCACATGTTAGCTAATATATATCTTTCTCTTCCTTTAAGAATGTTCTATATTTCTATTTAGAAATACATTTTATACTACATAACTATTAGAATATTTATTTTAATTATTTATGTTAAAATTTTAAATACACCTTTTTAACGGCAAAAAGCTTTTTAAGATTCTAATGCATTAGAGTAGGACTGTGATCAGTGATGTTTTATATTTACAGGCAGGATAGGCATGACTAGAGCAGGTTGCTGGTGCAGAGATGACTATAAGAGATGACTATCGTCTCTTACATACCGTCATAATATATAGTCACATGATAACAGTCTTTACTAGCACATAATTTTGAAGGCATACCTACTGATTCAGGTATTAAGGTAGTATACGGAAACTAAGAAAGCCATTTTGCTATCCAGGCTTGCATTCCTTTTTCAATGAATGCTGAAATTGCTAAATCATGAAATTTTTTTTCTAGTTTTAAGGCATTTTATTTTTTTTAAAGCTGTAACATTATATAAATAAATATTTTAGTACCCAGTAAATTGAAGTGAAACTGAGAGTGTACTATTGAATTGGAAAGCCATGGTCTTTGAAGAGATCAAGTTCAACAACCTAGGCTTATCTTTTCTGAATGTAGAATGTTAGGGAAGGATGGAAGTGTTGAGCTTCCTTTAGACTAGGCTAATGTTTAACCTTTAGTTACGATTTTCATTTGCATACCTGCTGTTTTAAATTGTTAATAATACTGATCACAATTTGTATAGTGGCTTGGAAGTTTTTGCTTTGTCCAATATTCATATGAAACTACTAAGATTTAGTTGTGATTTTTAAGACTCTCTTTGCCACAAATAAAAACAACTTTGGAAAAAAATCTGCATATGTTAACGTGTACATTTTTTTTTTACTTTCCTGGGTTAGAATCAGTGCTTAATTGTTTAATTTGTGCATATATGATCAATTATCACTTAAGATTTTTTAAAACGTTTTTCTTGTGCTAGAAGAACTCGAACAGAAATCTTCTGGAAATCAGTTATGGCTCAGACTTTCTACATTCTGAAAAACTTCTATTTTTAACCTTTAGCATGAGCTAGGGAATAGTATTACATGAAATTAAGAAAAGAAAATTTAGTTTCAATTGGTATGTTTGTCTAAAAAGAGACCACATCTTTTTCCTGTCATGTTTCCCTAACCAAGACAGCATGCTTTCAATGGACTTTGCACTAGTACTAATAAATAATAAACTAATAACTAATGTACCTTTAGGGTATTTTTTGAACCTAGCATATTTGAAACACCAGGTATTATATCACAAATATTTCTTGACAGCATTATGGCATAGCAAGTAATGCTGCTGCTTGCAAGCTGTCATTCCATAAGGACACTGGTTCAAAACTCAGCCTCTTCCCTTTTCATCCAGCTACCTGAAACAGAGAAAAAGCAAAGAAGGAGGAATGCAGGGTGGCAATGGGAATGAGAAGGTGTCACATCGGTGCCCTCCAATTTTCCTTACCTCACATGACTTACTCAGTGTATTTATGATGGAGGACTTTGTAGCCTCCCTTTTGTTAAGGAAACCCTCTTAAGGATCTGAAGTTCCTCCTCCATGTCATGCCTATGTGCAGTATTGCAGGTATCCAACTAGCTTAACTTTTCAGGGTTAAGTTTAGCAGATCCTTTTGACACTTATTTTGTTTTTATCAAATTTTAAAGATGCGTGGTTCAGCTCAGGACAAAGACAAGTTTTCTTTGCATTGCTTTTCTTTCCTTATTTGTCTGTATGTTTCTTTAATTTTGTATTGTTTGTGGGAAATTTACTGGTCACAGTTGAGTAAACACAAACATGTGTCTTTTCAAAAAAAGCTAGCAGAAAGGTAACTAAAAAACATACCATTGGGACAAGGGTGGGGATGAACTCATAAAAGAAGTGTGGTGTGAGGATTTCTTACTAGGATTCAGCTAACTCATTCCTTAATTTGTGCTAAATAAATCTCTTTTGTGTTGGAAGGCATACTATTATTTTTGTAAATTTTGTTTAATGTGCCATTCTTTTGCATAGACAGCAAAGATTGGAATGAAATTCTCTATGATCATTCCCTTTTGCTGTGTAAAATCTGAAACCATTACAGGAGGTGACAAGACTTGGGAAGAAAATGGAAATAAGGTTGTATGTTAAAGTTTTAATGAAAGAAGTGCTGAATCTGAGAGACAAAATTTGAGTCATATAGTTCTTGCTCAAAAGGAAACAAAGTTTGTTAGTCATGATAGCAGTTATTGTTATTATGTAATGTGTGTGTGTGTGTATGCAACTGATAATAGACTAGCAGATGGTAGGTTTTTCTCAATTATAAACCACGTCGTTTAAAATAACATTTCATGCTGACTCAGTCAAGGCTATGCAAGTAGCCCTTGGGACTCATATGCTGTGCTGTGCAGAAAGCGGCAAATAGCTTCTGGAAGCTAGAGGAAGGTGGTTTAGTAGAGAAACTCAATGTGGTTCAGGAGTAAAAGTATCTTTATTTTTTTAAAAAAATTTCTTTATATTTTAAGATTTATTTTTTTTATAGTGGATAGGCAGATACACAGAGAGGAGGAGAGATGAAGAATATCTCCTGTCTGATGATTCACTCCCCAAATGTCTGCAGTGGCCAGGCATGAGCAGATCTGAAGCCAGGGGCCAGGAACTTCTTCCAGGTCTCCCACGTGGGTGCAGGGTCCCAAGGCTTTTGGCCATCTTTGGCCACAGACAGGCAGCTGGATGGGAAGCAGAGCTGCCAGGAAAAGAACTGGTGACCATATGGGATCCCAGCGACTGCAAGGCAAGGACTTTAGCCACTAGGCCACCACATTGGCCCGATTTATTTGTTTTCATTGGAAATACAGATTATACAGAGAGAAATAGAGATGAAGATTTGCCCGCGGATTCACTCCCCTTGCAGCCATAATGGCCGGAGCTGCGCCAATCTGAAATCAGGAGCCTGGAACCTCTTCCTGGTCTCCTACACAGCTGCAGGGTTCCAAGGCTTTTTGCCATGCTCAGCTGCTCACTCAGGCCACAAGCAAGGCTGTTGGATAGGAAGTGGGGCTGCCAGCTTTAAGCCAGGAGCTTCTTCATGTCTACCAAGTGCCCCAACTTTGACTATCTTCTCTTACTTTCCCAGGACATTTGTCTGGTAATGTAGCCATCACCCATAAGGGAGGTACCTTGATCCTCTCAGCCACAATGATGGCCCCAGATGGTTGCAGTGGTACCAGAAGAAAAGGGACCAAGAGAAAATGAGAAAGTATACAATCTGGAACATTTATACTTCCACTACCCTTTCTCAGGGACACTTAAAGAACGAATTAATGTCAGAGCTAAAAAGAATGCTTCTGTGTTACCTAATCTCATTTCACTGATGGACAAATTGGGATCTAGGGAATTGACATAGTATATTTCAACTTATACAAGTACAAGAAATACAATATTTCACTATTTGTTTTTCTTCATAGCTTTCAAACCAAATTCTTATAATGCCTATTTATATTTTCATTTTTTCAAATTCAGAAATTCTTAGAACAAGTAAAGTGGTATATCACATTGAAAGAGCAGTGTATGTATCTGCCAGTGAAATGAATAGGATTTCATAGTCTGCTGTTTCCAGGTGTAGAGAATGTTTTCTTCATGGGATTTAACATAGGTTTTGTAGTTTTATGTGAACTCTGCAAATTATTCAAAATATAAATTAACTGCCATATCTGTTGGCATACACTTGGGTATGTTGATGTACAGGTAGTCATTCTGTTTTTCGTGGCATTTCACTTTGTAATGAGTTTTCATATAGACAAGCTAGGTCTTATCCAAAAATAAAAAAGAGATATGTCTGTGTGGTTTTATTTGAAGTCCAGTTCCACTCTGTGCATTCAAATTTTTTAGCTCAATGTTTAAAGGCATATCTATTTTAGTAATTTCGCATCTTCATTATTGATTGTACTCCTTTCACTAGAAAACGACCCTTATCTCCTCTAATATATTTTGCTCTAAACTTTAGTTCCATTATATTCATAATGCCATCCTTGACACTTTGGTTTTTAGTTTGATTAATGTATCTTTGCAACACATGAATTTCAAGTACATTTTGGCTCTCTGTTTTTCAGCAAGGTCACGTATTCCCAAGTAATTTTTTTCGTAAGTGTTTAATACGGGTGTAACTTATCTAATTCATTAGTTGGATTAGCTTTTTACTGAATCATTACATTTTATTTCATTTATCTACTGTTTTATTTATGTACTGAATCATAACAAATTAGCATGGATAGAATGCATTAAAGAAGTATCAGGTTGACAATATTGTGGCACCAACTTAAGTACTCTTTATAATGCTGGCAACCCTTAAGGGCAATGGTTAGAGGCCCAGCTACTTCACGTCCAGCTCTGTGTTAACACAATTCAGAAAGCAACAGAACTTATCCAATGTGCTTGGAAGCCTGCCACCCATGTGGGATACCTTGATACACATCCACTTTCATTGCTTCGTCCTGGTGCAACCTCAAGTATTGAAGCCATTTGGCAAGTGAACCAGTGGATTGAATACCTGTCTACCTCCATGTAGTTTCGTCTATCAAATAAATAGGTTAGTTTTTAAACCATTACACTGATTTATTAGCTCTGCAAGTCCAAACTGTGGTGAGATTGATCTGGGCCTCACAAGACTAAGCTAGTGTGCCTTTGGAGTGTTTAGGGTGGCTCTACTTCTTGTCTTACTTAGACCATTGGTCAAGTTTCATACCTTGTTGTAGGACTGAGCAATCTTATTCTTCACTGGTTGAGATCATTTCTCAATCATTCCTTCCTCCTCAAGTAACTCCCCCACCCCAAGCCTACATGCCTCTTGAAACGAGGTCTGGTGATGATCTCATTTTGGCTTCAATCACTTACTCTTCCTTTCCTAAATTGAATTATTTTAATGACAATAATTATGCATGGGGTATAGTATGACTTTTCATTTATCTTCATGCTCATTGAAGTGTTTTAACATGTATTTTAAAACAGTAATTGTTGGTGTACCATATATATTTCCATACATAAATGTTATGTTTATATATTCATATATTTTCACTATTTTTCATTAATATAAGGATATTACAGTTGCATAGCAGGGGGTTCTTCTCCCTAACTCTTCTGCTATCAGGTGAGGAGCATTCTCTATTTTCTTGATCATCTATTTAATATAAGTTCATTTGTATGATAATTTTTTGAGAATCAAAGTTTTTATGAATAGTAACTGGTACTTTTTTGAGGATTATAGACAATGAGCAGTTTTCTTGGCTTCAGTCTGGTTATTTAAGATATGGGCTGGTTCTTTATCCTTGATACAATGTGCATGGTGGATGCTGAGGGATGGAGGACAGGAAAGGGGTTTGGATGGTTTAGGAGCAGAAATGGTGGAAGCAGGACACATGTTTGAAGTTATATTAGGAAGTCCATATATACACTTTCACATTCTCTAATTTCGTTGTGGAATGTTGAAAGGATTTACATAATCTAGTTACAGTGTCAGAGCAAATGATTCTAAGTAATCTTCTGAAATTTACGCATCTATTGTAATTGAAAGAGTGATACTAGTTTTTCCAATAGAATCTTTTTTTTAAGATTATTTATTTATTGGAAAGTCAGATATAGAGAGAAGAGGAGAAAGAGAGGAAGACCTTCCGTTTGTTGATTGTCTCCCTGAGTGCCTGCGATGGCCGGAAGGGAGCAGATCCCAAGCCAGGAGCCAGTAGCATCTTCTGGGTCTCCCATGTGGGTGCAGGGTCCCAAGGTTTTGGGCCATCCTTGACATCCAGCATTAATGTTTAAACATCCAGCATCAGTTATAAAATGAAATACAAGCAGTGTACTTATTACCATTTTCCCATAGGACCACAACAAGTTAAACATGTGCCCCAATTTTAATATAATTCAATTTTTTTGTTTCCTGTTTAACAAGGACTACTATATAATGAGTGCATAGTGGTTAAGTGTTACACATATTTCTCATATAGATAAAAATACTGTGTGTTTTGTAAAAAAAAGTCCAGATACCTATTTTATCTGTGAAGAAAAGTCTCAAAATAGTTGTTAGATAAGAACCACACCAAAACAGCAGCTATCAAGACCAGAATGATGATAAAACCAGATTTTTACTGGGGCCTGCTCTCGGGAGAGGTTCACTGGTCCACAAATTAATGGGCCAGTGGAAGTCCCACTGGACTGAGGCACGCCTAGCTTAATTAGTGGTGATGACAAGGCTTGAGGTAAAGGCACGTGTTATCTTCTGATTGGTTAGCTCTAACTTGAGTAAGGCTAGAGTGGCTATTGGTGGTGGGAATTTTCGGTGCCACCTAGGGGCTTTCTGCTTGTCCTCAGGCCCTCAGGGCTAACAATTGCCTAGGAAATGATCATCTTGTCAGAATAATCTTTTGCGCTTTTTTTATATGCATGATTGTCACCTAGATTTTAGAATTTAGAATTAAGCCTAATGAGTCATTATGTTCAAATTCCCATGAGACTGTCTCATTAGTGACAAATGAAATATAAAATAATTTGTCGTTTTTACATGTCCTCCAACTGATTGGTTTTGCCTGAATGAAGAAAGGTGTTCTATGTGTTATTGATGACATAAACTTAGGCAGAATAACTTTTAGGTCAAGGGAGTACATCTCACTAAGAGTGCAATTTTGTGCAAAGGTAATTTGACACGATAGAGTCACTTGGATTAAGTGCCAACCCTCTTCTTAGATTCCTGTTAATTCATAACTTGAGTGTCAGTAGATAACACCTTAAGTACTTGAGTCCTTAAAAATGTTACGGAATAAAAGCATGTAGTTTCAGATTTTTGGCCTTGAGTTGGCCCATTCCTGACTGGTGAATGTTTGACACCATATGGAGGATTCTCATTTTCTCTGTCTCTTCTTTAAAACACATAGAAATAAATAGATAAATCTAAAAAGGATGGAATGCATAATAAAAGTTTAATTCCTGCTGGTATTGATCATGCCTGAAATACACAGTTTGTATGCTTATTTCCGCAGCAGCCCATATTACTGGAGTTTAGTGAGATTACAAAATATCAATCATTATTTTTTTTCTATTTTTTTAATTTATTAATTACATTGTATTATGTGACACAGTTTCATAGGTACTGGGATTCTCCCCACCCCTCCCCAAACCCTTCCACCATGGTGGATTCCTCCACCTTGTTGCATAACCACAGTTCAAGTTCTGTTGAGATTCAGTCATTGCAAACATATACCAAACATAGAGTCCAGCATCTTATTGTCCAGTCAAGTTCAACGGCTTCTTAGGTAGACCCTCTATGGTCTGAAGACAGAGCCAGCAGAGTATCATCCCGATCAATTAAAAGCTCCAACATACCATCAGCAAAAATTTACATCATTCTGGAATTAATTGACATAGTAATGAGTAACCAATATGTTAAAAATAAATGCGAGTTCTTAACCACCTTCTGTGACCACCTCATTGACATTTCAATTTTAGTTTATACACAACATATAACATACATAACATAACATCTTATACACAACATCATATCATCTTAAATTAAGGCAAATATGTGGTATTTAACCTTTTGGGATTGGCTCATTTCCCTTAGCATTATGGTTTCCAGTTTGGCCCATTTGGCCACAAAGAACTGCATTTTGTTTTTTTAATAGCTGAGTAGTATTCCATGGAGTAGATGAACCATAGCTTTCTTATCCAATCCTCTGTTGATGGGCATTTTGGCTGCTTCCATGTTTTTGCAATTACTGATTGTGCTGCTATAAACATAGGAGTGCATGTTGGTTTCTCATAAAACAGGCGTTGTGGATATATTCCTAGGAGTGCTATTGCTGGATCATACGGTATGTTGAATTTGAGTTGTTTGAATGTTCCCCATACTGATTTCCATAGAGGCTGTACCAGCCTGCAGCCCCACCAGCAGTGGAATAGGGTTGCCTTATCCCCACAACCTCGCCCAACAAGTGTTGTTGGTGTTTTTATTCATGTGGGCCAGTCTTACTGGCATTAGGTGGTACCTCATTGATGTTTTAATTTGGATTTCCCTTATTGCCAGGGAACTTGAGCATTTTTTCATATGTTTATTTGCCATTTGGGTTTGTTCCTTTGTGAAGTGTCTGCCCATTTCCCGTGCCC